>NC_091370.1:17063365-17158365 GCF_038502225.1 Cherax quadricarinatus
ATTATTACACAACTGTTCTTGGAACTCTTGTTGATGGGGAGGGGATGGATGAGGCCGGTGGGATAGTTGGGAGGGGATGGACGAGGCCGGTGGGATAGTTCTCCACGCCAGCAGTTACCTAGCCACTGAGCTGGATGGTGATCGTGAGACTAGACTCCTCTTCCTTGTGTTTAAGCTGTTTCATCTGCCTGGGAGACTGATGATTTTTAAAGAGGGTGGACCGGTAAGCCAGCGGAAGTTCTCGGTCAGATGACCTAAAGCTCTAGCTGTGGGTCATCATATGACTAGGACCCGCGTCAGGAAACACTTGTCCTGTTTCTTGGCAAACATTATACCTACCTGGGAGACTACGATCCATGTCAGGCGATATTTTTCCTGGTGAAAATGGGACTACCAGTTCTTGAGACTACACGACATACCTGGCGAAATTTTAAACTTTCAGACATTTTGAGACAGGTTAAAAACACGTTGTGGTATTTTTTTTTATTCCAGGGACAGTTATGGTTCCCCAATGTTGACGTATAACACGTATTTTATTTTTTTTGGCAATTTTTTTTGACGCTTCTCAGCATAGTATGTCCCCCCCCCTTCTTCACAGAAACGAAATGTCATTATCATCAGTTTCCATTAACCAATAAAGTTGATAGTCACACAGGAACAAATAGGCTATTATTGATCTGGCATTAGCGGCGTTTCTTGAAGTTTCAGCTGATATTTTGTTTGCCACCCCTAACAAGCAGTGTTATCATGGTCAGGTGTGAGTGTGTCGTCGTCCAGGGTCATGACCACACCAAGTTTACTCAGGGAAGGGAGGGAGGTCAGCGTATAGTTATACATCCACAACTTAACCAAATTCCAGCAGTTTACAAATGACCTGAAAATTGCCTTCTTGATAAGCCGTTTTTAGTTATTCACCACTAAAAAAAAAGACGATCATTGTCATAATGCAAGCGGTTTAGTAATATAACAGTCTCTAAACCCATATGGATCGTACAGAAGACGTTCAGTAGAGCTGGCACGGCGCAAGATGATGTGAGACACGTAAAGAGGTGAACTTGATGGCGCTGTGGTGAGGCAGTCGCCGAAGATGCTGACTTGCTTGATGGACTGAGTGCTCTTGATAAGTTTATATTTCGAAATTAAAATATTTTGTCACAACTGAAACAGAAAATGTTTTATGTAATCTTGTAATGAAAATATTTTCTTATTGTTTAATGGGAAAGACAGGAACGGAGGGTGCTGCAGCATCAACGAATCTTAAGTGTTGACCTCAATACCTGACTGTACATAAATATTTTATATTCATCATAGTGAGGTGTCACAATACTCTGACGTTAAACGTGCCATCTCGCAGGGAAGCAGACGTGCGGAGACTTAGAGACTATTTTTCTGGGTGGACATCCTTAGGTAGGAGAGTGGTGCGGAGTAACAAGGCCAGCTTGCTGGCGGAGTTTAAGTATAGCTATACTAGGTTTGGAGAACCTGAGGTTGTTGGGGTAAAGGTGAAGTGTACGAAGCCCCGTTGAAACGAGAAATGAATGACTGTAAATCTAGTGTAAATTGGAAAATGAGATGGCACGTAAATCAAGAGAGCGATTTTGTTCAGCACTGCATTCTCAAATGTTACTCCGGAGAACATGGAGGATGCCACTTACGGCCCGGGTGAGCCTCATTTCTGAGTTACGAAAAGAGAGTTTGGCTTAACTTCCGTGTGTTTGGCAGATTAAACGCCAGGTCACGTTTTGTGGTTCAATTTATAATGGAGGGTATTCATGATGGAGCAGTGACCTAACACCAGTTGAACACTGGCTGAACTCTAGCCAGTGTTAGGTCAGGGGTCAAGGTTAGGTCATTATTAACATTTATGGTGGCAGTGTTCTGCTCATTTTTATAAATTACACTATATACGACTCACGAAATGGTAATAGCACGATTGCAAACAATTGTATTACATGATGGAATGTTTCAGTGTTGTATATTTGTGAAGGTCTCGGCTGCAGGTGGATTTATACATCTCACATTTCCTATTTGTTTCCTATACTTTATTACAACATTTGTGAATGTAGTTTTTATTCAGATACACATGAATACAGTTATATACATTATTCTACATAGCAGCATATGTGTGGATTATCTAGGATAACCCCAGAAAATCAGTGACTTGTTTCCATTTGGATCCTTGTTGTTGTTGTATTGATAAATTAGACACATGTGCAACTCTTGGGTATCTTTATTGAGGAAACATTTCGCCACAGTGGCTTCATCAGTCCATACAAAGGAGAATCTTGAAGAACAGGAGGAGAATGAGGTAATCAGTCCCTCAACCTTGTATTGTATTGACTGACGTTCACAATAGATAGCAAGGAATCTTAAAAAAAAAGTTTGCAATTCTTCTGAAATGTGAAAATGTACAGCAGAAGCAAGTTCTTTTTCTAAATTTTACTATATGAAGAAAGTTAAACCCTGAGGGGTCGTTGATTGTCGTTTGGGAGCACCGTTACCTTTTGATAAGTATCCAGAGTCTTTCTACTCCGGAGCCCGGCCATGGGCCAGGCTCCTCTGGTGCTATGCTGGTTAGCCAGGCTGTTGCTGCTGCTGGAGGTCCGTGCCCCCACATATCCATCACAGCACATTCCTAATGGCTTTCCATTGTCCATCTCTCTTTCTTAGAGATCAACCAGGCTGTGATGAGTTGGGGGGGGGGGCAGCGGGCCACCAGCAGCAACAGTCTGGGTGACCAGGGAAACACTAGAAAAGCCTGGTTCATGACCGGGCTCCGGCGGTAGAAAAAAAAAAAAAACTGAACTCATCCAAGGTATATGGACTCTTCTGCCATTATTTAATTTCTCTCCTTCCCCCCTCCTGACCACGCTCTGTTTTCTATCATTCTTATCCATTTGCAATTGCCAATTAATTTCGGTTTAACTCGAGTGCTTAAACATCTGTTCACTTTAAATTTTAGTTCAGATCCGCCAAAAATATATGCCAATTGGTTAGCAGGTTTCAACTTTCCCAGCTACTCTGTATGTCTCTCCTTGCCTAGTTAGCGACGTGATGTTGCCCCGAAGGAGTTGTGGAAGACGTCAGGTGTTGCAGGGACGGGCAGCATGGGGGATTGGTGGGTCGGTATTGGTGGCATGGTGGTGGAGGGATCGGAAAAGGGGGTTGCGACGGGGGTGGTCGAAAAGGGTGGCGATTAGGGTGGTCGGTCAGAAGGGGTGGTCGCAGAGAGATTGTATAGCACCGTCTGGACTTCCATTAGTATTCCCTGGGTAGCTTTCACTATCCACCTGGGTGACTTTCCAGCGCTACTCTCCATCACTCATTGCCCTGAACACCCGCCTGAGTGGCGTGTACCTGTGATATACCTGTGACCAGTTTCAAGAGCTTGTTGCGGAACCTGAAGGAAGAAAGAGGCAACTCAATCAAGAAAAAGCTGATGTATTTGAAGACAAATTTTCTTACACCGGGAGTAGTAAGACTCTTGAAACTCGTCAAAAGTATATCAAAGGTATACCAGTAAAGTCGCACCCCTGTGTACGCGACACCAGTAAAGGAGCACCCCTGTGTACGCGACACCAGTAAAGGAGCACCCCTGTGTACGCGACACCAGTAAAGGAGCACCCCCTGTGTACGCGACACCAGTAAAGGAGCACCCCTGTGTACGCGACACCAGTAAAGGAGCACCCCTGTGTACGCGACACCAGTAAAGGAGCACCCCTGTGTACGCGACACCAGTAAAGGAGCACCCCTGTGTACGCGACACCAGTAAAGGAGCACCCCTGTGTACGCGACACCAGTAAAGGAGCACCCCTGTGTACGCGACACCAGTAAAGGAGCACCCCTGTGTACGCGACACCAGTAAAGGAGCACCCCTGTGTACGCGACACCAGTAAAGGAGCACCCCTGTGTACGCGACACCAGTAAAGGAGCACCCCTGTGTACGCGACACCAGTAAAGGAGCACCCCTGTGTACGCGACACCAGTAAAGGAGCACCCCTGTGTACGCGACACCAGTAAAGGAGCACCCCTGTGTACGCGACACCAGTTCAGCCTTTGGTTAAGCTTTCCTTTTGATGGTCTGGTCACAACCCGGCTGATGCCTTGCTGGTCCATATATCCATCACATCCTGGCTGATCTTTCACACTACGGAGTGCCACAATTTGCTGGTTATCTCCATGACACTAGTGGGTCTGATTCATGACCCTGCGCTATTAACAGCTAGTGATCATGTCTGCCAATACTGTGACGAACTACAAACAGTTATCATGTTCCTTGTGTACGAACTTGTTATATTCTGGATGAATATCTTAATTATCAGTGATTCACGAAATCGTAATGACAAGATTGCAAACGAACCGTACCACGGGTGGGGTTTGAACCCGCAATCAGAGAGTCTCAAAGCTCCAGACCGTCGCGTTAGCCACTGGCCAGCTAGCTTCAATAAGATTCATCCAACTAGGTATATTTTTACACCATAGGAAGGTTAGCATAGGCACCACTGTGTCCACTGTACTACGTTTCGGTCCGACTCGAAAGGTCTAAGTCGGACCGAAAGATCATCGTAAGCTTTTCTCTATCTTATGTAAACATTGCCAGCAAAAATTTTCTTTGCATGGTTATGCACACGGATGTGAAATATTCCACCAAATTATGGCCCATTTATAAACATTCACGATTTTTTTAAATACACTACTGCCGTATCATGAGGTAAATTGGTTGCAACTTAAGTTGTAATATAAGGCGCAGGAACCTGACCACTTAGTTGCTGTTGCAAGTTGCCCGGCAGGCGCCACCATTGTCTGCAACCCTCGAACACCCCCCAAAAAACTGCAGTCGAAAGTTGCTTGACGGGCTTGTGCTTTAGGAAAGTGGATATTTAAAGTGGCTTACATTTCATTTATGCTTTATTTTTTTGTTAAGTCTAGATAGTAATTTACTTGTCCCCGAGTGATGTAGTGTTGGTTCTGTATTACGGCAGGTCCCCTGCAGCACACACTAAGCAATACCCCACACAATTTCTTGACATATACTTTCTCCCCTCTCCGCCCCGCCCCGTTCTTGCTGCCCCGTTAGGGCCCCTTCCGCCCCCACCCTCCCCACCGGATGCTAGATTTACATATGGCCCATTTACCTGTGCCAGGGGACAGATCGTGAGTTTTGCTGTTCTTGGTGGGGTTCTGCTCAAGTGGTCCAGGTGTAGCGTGTGGCCATAATGGTGTAAACCACTCAGGTCTGGCCACTCCCAACTCTCTTCTTGCCTTACCTAAATAGTTCCCTCCCCAGTGTTCAGATTTTTTCTTTCATCCAAGAGTAACACTATTAAATTACCCTAGTTGAGACCAGTCTTTTAAGTTGGAGGCGAGAGTGAACCTTCTTTGTGCTCTTGTGTTCTCGTTTTGATCTCGTCAATCTCGTCTGTGTAAGCCTCTGGACTAATAACACTTCTCCCGCTCAGGCAAATTTGTAAATGGTCCAAGTCGGACCGAAACGTAGTCGTAAGCTCCTATCTTGTATATGCGGGTTATTTGTGTACAGTCAGACCTGTTCAGTCACTTTATGAACTCTCCCTGTAAACTTATGCTTGCTATTATTTAGGCTAGTTTACATATAATTAAGCGAAGGATATTGCACCAACGACCGCTACATGTCTGGCAACGTGTTGGATGAGCAGTACTGGGAAGCTCTCAGAACTGCAAGAGCATCACTCGTATACCTGGAGAAGGTTTCGGGGGTCAGCGCCCCTGTGGCCCGGTCTGTGACTAGGTCTAGTGATGGCAGAACTAGTGCAGCAGGCACTGGCATTTATTGTAAGGATAGGTTGTCGCAAAGGGTAAGAAAAATCAGCGAGTGACTTTCCATGTCGGCTTCTTCAATCCTTTGGCGAGTTCTGTGGTTATTGGGTAGAGTATTAATAATGTATAAAGTGTCGCTTAGTACTTTGTTTACATATTAAGTACGCGAGTTAGTAGTAATTGTTCGGTGAACGTGTGAGGCTTGTAGATTTCTCAAGTCCTGGATGTTAAGGTATCAGATGTAATTCTAGTGTATCTTGCTGGTCAGTAAATGATGCCCGACTGGCAAGACTGAACGCGGGCGTAACGTTAAGTAATTGTCAGTGTTTGCAGTGTTTTAATTTGAGGAGTCTTCTGCACTAGTGTGTTGAGGGTAGGTGCCGAGGGAAAGCAGAAGCTTCAAAGATTTAAGGTGTGAAGGTGACACAACTGAAGTGAAAGAGTGAGGTAGGGTAAGAGAGCAGTGTGAGGAAGGGACACAGCTAGCTTGTCTTCCATTTTGTAACTATAGAATAGAGTAGCCACACACTGCAAGTGTTTCCTCCATATAACTCGTGTAGAATAGGGCAGCCCCACACTGGTGGTGTAATCTGTGGAGCGAAGGAGTGAGAGAGGTGTAATATATAGAGAGAAGATACTTGAGGGACTGATCCCAAATCTGTGCACGATTATAGCACACTGGAGTGAAATATATGAGAGGAAGTGTAAAATGGGCCCAGTATAAAGCAGTGGCGCGATGGTCACAATACGAGAACATGTCAACATTGGTGGTCCAAGAAGAGTAAAGCTGCTGCCATCACATATTCCCGGAACAAATGTGAAAGTTTCCAAGAAAAAAATGAATCATTACCTCCGCAAAGTACCAGATCAATCAGGCTGCGAGTCTGTTTACCTGGAGAGAGTTCCGGGGGTCAACGCCCCCGCGGCCCGGTCTGTGACCAGGCCTCCTTAGGTCAGTGTCCCAGGATGCGACCCACACCAGTCGACTAACACCCAGGTACCCATTTTACTGATGGGGAACATAGACAACAGGTGGAAAGAAACACGTCCAATGTTTCTACTCTGGCTGGGAATCGAACCCAGGCCCTCACCGTGTGAAGCGAGAGCGTTAACCACCAGGCCACCAGAGCCAGTGGTTTGCCAACCACAGTAACCTTGTTGGACAGCCAGTGAACAGATTAACAGAAAATTTGATATACCTTTTGAGTATCGAGAGTATGCCCGGAGCCCGGTCATGGGCTAGGTTCTTCTGGTAATTAATGCATCCACGAAAGAGTGGTTTCAAGGAATTAACAATACTGAGACTGACTGGGAATCGAACCTCCGATCCTTTAGCACGCCTCGTGAGAAGCCCGCCAAAATTCCGAGACGCCTTAGTCCACTCCGCCATCAATACTTCAGGTTCCCAGTACCACTGGACATGTCACCCCTGATACCAGCACATACTGTATTTAAATACCCGATACCAGCTGTGAGTATAGAAGGTTATTAATGTACAAACTCTATAATTAACCTGCTGCTAAAAGCTAAAGTTTGTTTTTAAACTGCAATATTTCAAAAATGTTAAAAAAAGGGGGGGGGGAACAATAGTGAAAGTGACACACCTCGCAGAAATGGATTAAAGATGGATAAATTTATTAATAAATATGGAGGTAATGGTTAGGTAATAAATGTGAATGAGTGGAGTAGATTGTGAAGCACCGTCATCAGAGAGAGAACGAGAGAACGTTCTTTAGGTAGCTTTATAAACTAATTATACATTCACATGATTGGAACTTCCTGTGCTTGCAACGCCGAGTTGCAAGTGCATTCAACTTTATTGTTAAAGCAATATATATTTAGGAATATGTTGACGGTACTGTGTCGTACAGCACTTGCCTTGAATTTTAATTATGTGGTAACAGTAGTAGTAGTAGCAAGAGCATTAGTAGTAGTAATAGCAGTGGTAGTAGCAGTAATAGTAACAGTAGTAGGAGCAGCAGAGTAGGTATGAATGAATATTAAGAAAGAGTAACTGGTTCACCTCGTGCCAGCTCTCATCTCTGCCTTCCACTGGTCGTCTGGCTTGTCCCCTTTTATCACTTCTTGCAGAGTAATAACCATGAATATGCAAACATTTGCTCTGGTGATTTATGTAGGTTTGTTTCATCAGTTGTCAGAAAATATAATGGTCAATAAGTCGGCAGTTCTGGTATCATAACTTGGAGTTCGCAGATAAAAATACACATTCAAAATATTTTAATAGAGTATACATAAAATTTTATGTAAAAGCGGTACTGCCTGGATTTTTAATATTAGGAAATACTCGAAATTTCAGAAGTGTGTTCACGTTTTTGTATTTAAACTGGGGATGTTTACATTGTTGCATAATCCACTTGCTTAGTCAGAACACTTTCCCCAAGGCGAGTGGTTTTTAGGTCAGTGTGTACTAGTCCGCCCGCACCTTCAAAACAGCTATGCTAGTGGCTTGGTAGCAAGGGTCGGGGTTGAGGCTTGGCCCGCCAGGGTTAACCTGTGTGCATGTGTAAGTGGTGCTGTGGGTGATTTAGCTTTGAGGTGGATACTTCGGCTTCAATCCTTTTAAAATAAAACGTGCTTGGAAGATTTAATCTTAGCTCAGATGTCTATGAAAACGTTTGTGAAAAGTGTTATGTATTTGTGGTTATGTTATATAATGAGCATAGCGGCTGAAAAATTTATCTGCTGCAAACTGACTCGGTACACGCACATACATCGATGCTTGCCGTGTACTCTTGATTTAAAATCTTGGTCTCTAAGAGTAACGTTGTTTCGGAGGTTTTCAGTCTGCCATTCTCATTTTATCGTCTTGGTGGGATTTGGATCTTCCTTGAGGCAGATCACACTTAGTCTAAAATCCTTTACGGTGCGCTGGTTTAAACGAAGCCTGCCCATATGTCTTTGGTGCAGAACAGACTTTGAAGCAGGTAAGCTTATAGGTAGAGAGGAAGTCTACATAGACAAACTGGCAAGTGTGCTGACACGCAACCAAGGCAGGTAAGGTGGCAACCTCAGTCTTGGGGAGGGGAAGCGCACGCACACATCAATGTTTGTTGTAAAACTGACTAGAATAGAAACAGGAGAACAAGGACAAATTGAAAGATTGGTCAGGTAAATGATGCTTGAATTTAACCCCCAGTAAATGAAAGGTCATGATAGGAGGAGGAGCAAGAAGACTGGAAACTGGGTAAAGACTATGGGGACAAAGGGTGCAGACTTCAAAGAGAGACCTAGGGGTGAGCATAGTGCCCAGTATAACGCCAGAGGCTCTCATCAGCCGAAAAAAACTGCAGTCAGCGCTCTTCTGGCAAATCTAGAGTAGCCTTTAGGAATCTGTCATTCCGGACCCTTTATACAACATACGTAAGACCCATCTTGGAGTACGCAGCACCAGTATGGAACCCGCACCTGAAAAAAAAAATAGGTTGAGAAACTGGAGAAAGTGCCAAAATATGCAACAAGGCTTTCTGAGCTAATGTGTATGACCTACGATGAGAGGCTAATGGAACTGGACCAAACGGCATTGAAAGACAAACGAACCAGGGACGACATACCATACAAAATACTCGGGTAGACAGGTTAGGTTGGTGGAGAGGCGAGAAACCAACTCGGGTACACCGTTGGAAGTTAAAGGCACAAATCAGTCACAGGGATGTTAGGAATTATTTCTTAAGTCTGAGTGGTCGCGGAGTGGAATGATCTTGAGGAATTGGTGGAGGCAGACTCCGGAACATAGTTTTAGGAGCAGGTGTGATAAGAGCCCACAAGACTCAGAGTGAATCTGAAGAGTGGCAAGATAAGCAGCAGTCAGGATCTGAAAATCGATTCCTGCAACCACAAATAGGAGAGTACAAATAGGAGAGTACACGCTCGCTAAGACGTGGCTTTAATCTGTGAGAAAAGCAGGAGACGTGGGAGGTCAGGTAGGCGCGTGTGGAGCAGTTTCCTGGGTGTATTGGTGGCCAGGGAGTAAGAAATGGAGGCGCGTGAGCGTGAAATGGAGTTGTGAGTGTGATGGAGGAGCCAGCGCCCCGGGACGGATGTATTTATACCTCCCAGCTCGGGCCACCAGGAGGGGCGCTGCAGTGATGATTTACACCACTGTGTATTCCATGGACCTTGTGGCCGTGACCCAACTAAACTAAGCCAGATCTTGTGTTTACACTTGCGACAGTAATGCAAGGTCAAGTGACAGTTCTTGGCCCTGTCTCTTAACTTATTGACCAGCTGTGTGTGTGTGTGTGTGTGTGTGTGTGTGTGTGTGTGTGTGTGTGTGTGTGTGTGTGTGTGTGTGTGTTTGTGTGTTTGTGTGTTTGTGTGTTTCCTTTCTAATTTATTTCAAAGACTTCGACTTCTAATACTTTTATTTCAACTTTTAATACTTCTAACTGTTCCCCTTCTTGTCCCATATTATGTCAGGTTTAACTTTTTTTTTCGCATGAGTGTTAGTGATGCAAGTTTTCAGTCTTGTTTTGCAGTACTTTTATCAAAGACTCTCCTGTGATTCGTGCGTCCATCCCCCAGTAATTGTTGTGCTGTTCCCCTGGGGGTCCGGATGCGCCCCAACGGTGACCTTTGCCGTTGGCACTCGTTTAAAAAAGATCGATAGTCACCACGCTTTATATTAGGTGAACTTTCATCACGAGTGTCTTCAGGATTTTAGGGCTCGCTGGGTACGCAGATATAAAATATATCGTCAAGCTTTTCCACAGCCTCAAGTTGAGAGAGAAATGGCGGAGCAGGCGCGATGTAGAGTGGAGGAGGGCTTTTAAGAGCAAGATTTAAGAGCAGGGAAGAGATGGATGGGAGACTTGGATGATCTGGCCATGACAGGGGACCTATATCAGAGGCCAGGGAAGACATTATTCTCCCTTATCAGATAGGTGTAGAAACTTTCCCCCTCAACATCACATCATTCTGCACTTCATCGTTGCCATGTCCTCACTCCTCAACCCATACCACTATCTGGTGGCACATAAAGCCCGTGTGTGTTGAATAAGTAAACTATATATAAAAAACATTTGCTAAAGGGGTGAGAACAACGGAAGTTTAGGATTTGTAACGTTTAGAATAGAAAAGAAAAATGAAGGTGGGGAAAATAAAGTTAAGGATGGCAGGGAGGGAAGGATATTTTTTTTTTTTTTTAGATATTACCCCGAGAAACAAATTTATTGGGCAGTACCTCTCATACTATGAGGGAACATCATGCAAATAAGACTGCTTATCCTAACTAGTTGTTCCACCAATGACGGTAGAAAGAGAATGGTCAGGGGTGATGGAGGCAAGAACCATTTAGTTTGTTAGGTTTAAAGCCTGTCGAAGGCACGAAGCTCATTATGGTTGAAATTCACTTGTACACTGACATCAAGAATATTTTAATAACTAAAATGTGGACTAAACGCGAACTGTGTGTATATACACTCACAAAGAACACAATAAGGCAGAGATCACGACAGCCAGGAAAATGACGGGGTGGATAATGAGAACTTTCAAAACAAGGGAAATAGTGCAAAGAAAATGACAGGATGGATAATGAGAACTTTCAAAACGAGAGATGCCAAGCCCATGATGATCCTTTTCAATCACTTGTTCTCTCTAGGCTAGAATACTGCTGTACATTAACATCTCCATTCAAAGCAGGTGAAATCGCAGATCTAGAGAGTGTACAGAGATCCTTTACTGCACGTATAAGTTCTGTCAAGCACCTTAACTACTGGGAACGCTTGGAAGCATTTGACTTGTACTCGTTGGAACGCAGGAGGGAGAGATATATCATAATCTACACTTGGAAAATCTTGGAAGGAATAGTCCCAAATCTGCACACAGAAATCACTCCCTACGAAAGTAAAAGACTGGGCAGGCGATGCAAAATGCCCCCAATAAAAAGTAGGGGCGCCATTGGTACACTAAGAGAAAACACCATAAGTGTCCGGGGCCCAAAACTGTTTAACAGCCTCCCATCAAGCATTAGGGGAATTGCCAATAAACCCCTGGCTGCCTTCAAGAGAGAGCTGGACAGATACCTAAAGTCAGTGCCGGATCAGCCGGGCTGTGGCTCGTACGTTGGACTGCGTGCGGCCAGCAGTAACAGCCTAGTTGATCAGGCCCTGATCCATCGGGAGGCCTGGTCATGGACCGGGCCGCGGGGGCGTTGATCCCCGGAATAACCTCCAGGTATGGTGACACTATTTAAATTGCTTGTGCTCTCTCTGATTATTATTCATTGTTGACGGCCTCGTTGAGGGCAAGGAAGATATCAGATCGGCACACTGTTGTAGCAACATAATGAGTTATGGGAGCAGGTGTAAAATAATCTGTGATAAACAGAGGCGTCGTGGTCACAGAACATTGTATCAGTCAACGCTCCCGGACTATTGAATATTTTGCTAAAAGATGCTTCAGATACCGCTGGGACAGGTGTAGAAGTCTTCAAGACGAAACTGGACAGTTGTCTAAGTACCAGGACGTGATGGATATGCGAGCAAGCGGGCCGTCAGTAGCAGTAGCCTGGTTGACTAGGCAAGCACCAAACAAGCCTGGCCCCGGGCCAGGCTCCAGTAGAAAAACTCGAAACTCATCAAAGCTATATCAAGGGTGACCTTGGTTATGAAACACCCTTTGAGATGGAATGTGACAAATTGATTTTGTTCCCACTGCGGATGTTCCAGAATTCTTCGGGTGTATCTAATTTAAAAAAAAAAAATAACTAGCTAATTTATCTCCCTCTGCCTCTCGTCTATTACGCATTTTCTCCTTCAATCCCTTTACCGTCCCAATTTCCATCTACTATAGTTCACCACTATCCTCCTCCCCATGAAAGGCACACCCGCCCCTTTTACCCAAAAGGCAGGAGAGTAATAGCATAATACCCTTGACTGGATAGCTGATTCTTCACTGGTGTTTTCAAGCTCGTGATATAGACAGTTAGGAGGGAGGGCAGGAGAGGGAGGAGGAACGGAAGGGAAAGGTAGATAGAAATGAAGAGTGAGGATGGGAGGGAAGGAAAGTAGGTAGGTAGATACACACACGCAGGCAGACATAAAGGAAGGAAATAGGGAGAGTAAAGCAAACAGGGAGAGGAAGGCAGCTAGAAGGCAGGCAGGCAGATGGGGAAAGGACGGAAGGCAGGCACGCAGGCAGCTAGGGGAAGGAAGGAGGGCAGTGAGGCAGCTAGGGGGAAGGAAGGAGGGCAGGGAGGCCGCTAGGGGAAGGAAGGCGGGCAGGGAGGCCGCTAGGGGAAGGAAGGCGGGCAGGGAGGCAGCTAGGGGAAGGAATGAGGGCAGGGATGCAGCTAGGGGAAGGAAGGAATGAGGGCAGGGATGCAGCTAGGGGAAGGAAGAAACGAGGGCAGGGAGGAGCTAGGGAAAGGAAGGAATGAGGGCAGGGAGGCAGCTAGGGGAAGGAAGGAGGGCAAGAAGACAGCTAGGGGAAGGGAGGAAGGAGGGCAGGGGGGCAGCTAGGGAAAGGAAGGAAGGAGGGCAGGCAGGCAGGCATGCATTATTAAAGGAAGATATTAACTAATGCCTTAAATTTTCTGTTGTACTGGTACAGTGTGCTGCAGGACCAACTGGTATCTGAATCAGGCTGTAGATGTTGGTTTCTAATTTTTCTTATACTTGTGGGTGAGACTGACGTCGCCAGGTGAATTGCAAGTAAGCTTGCGAGTAGTCTAGGCTACCTTCGTCGACCTACATTATTAGTGAGTTCAAACAAAGTGACATTAATGGAAACTGCACACTAAAACTGAGACATTTTGAGAGACTAGTGGTCTACTAGAGCTCGAGTTCACTCTAGAAAACTCAGGTAATTAATAACATACGCGCGCGCGTATGAAAAGGGCCCAGGAAAACATGGATCGTTAATGCCAGGCAGTATTGTATTACGAGGCAGAGCCTGGAGCTATGAATGAACTCCTTAAACAAAAATAGACGCCTACATTTGCACAAATTCTTGCACTTCCACTCTTAAATCTAGGCTGAGCACGAGTTTGTGGAGGAGGAAGGAGGTAGAGATGACGGTGGGAGGGTGGGTGAGTTGGCAGAAATTAGTCTTCAAGAACCCAATCCACATTCACAATCGGATTTGCCGTAATCGTGTTTAGCCTAAGGATGGCGTTGCTGATTTTAAATGACTTATCGGGGTCATCAGGCGGATGATGTGAAGGAGGCAAAGTGGATAGAACAGTAGGAAGAAGAGGGCGACAAATCATGGAGATACGCCGGTTTTAACCGCAAAGGCTAAAGGGCCTAAGCAGTTCAATCATCAAAACAGTTTCACGAAGACGAGAGGATTGACGGCAAGACTCTGCACCCTTGATGCACCTGGGCAGCGGGTCATCTATACACTTAAAACTAAGCCTCACTTCTGATAAGTATCAATAAATCACTCCCACCCTCCACAATAGTTAATTAACCCAGCGGGTTGTTGGTACGTGGTAGACCAGCATTAGTGCATATATACCTAGACAGTGGGTAGATTCCATGGTATACATAGGTTGTATGTATTGTTCCGCAGAGTAGTGGTAAACTTTAGTCATTAATATGATGGTATTTAGATCATTACTGGTACATTTTTACTTTGCTAAAATACTGCATACGGGAGTATTTGTGCTGCTGGGAGATGAGTATTTCGATAATTTAGCCGGAGGCAAGCGAGATTAGACTGGTCTCGATTGGTTGTGTCATCACTTACACTGATAAGTTGGCTGCCTTCCTGCATTAGTAACGTTGTGAAAATATTGATTCTGTTCGAGTGAGGAAAGACGGGCCTTTGGGCAAACCTCTCCACATAGTGATGCCTTGCCATGCCTCAACTTCTCAATTATTTTCTATCTCTTTTTGGAAAACGTAGGACGCTTTGTGACTCGCTGAATGTCAGCATTTTCAGCAGTATGTTACTGCCTCCAGCATTAATATATCTGGATGACAATCATGCATATGAACTTATTAGAAAGCTCTCGACCATCTGCCAGTGTCTCGTATCTATTAAGACCATCTTCGGTGTATTCTTGAATTAATGAAAATTTTCAATGTATTTTCAGGGTTGTACCCGTGGGTTGCAGATTCATTCACCTGGTCTCTAGTGGTATTATGTACTGTGTATTTTTATAGGTCATGAAAATGAAGGTTAAAGTTAGTATGGTAAAAAAAAACAGTACTCATAATCTAGGATTTATTGACGAAAATCATAGTTCAACAGAAAATTTGTCACCCAGTCGTAAACCGAGGGCCAGTACAAGCCTCCCAGCATAGGTAAGTGTCTCAGTATTGTTTGGGGTCTGCTGAAGCTCCGCCCAGCTCTCTCTAACTCGTCTGTTTTTATATACGCTTAATATTTAGTTGATTACAGTACGTATATATACTATTTAGTTAGATTATGCTGCACATAGCGAGAGAGACTTCAGTGGGAGGATCACGTTAACCCCCATCCTTCCTACAGAAGATATAGTTATGTATGGTAATCTTAAAGCCTGTCAAGTCCACGTGAAGTAAGGTTTATTCCCTAAAATATACAGTTAAAAGATACACATTTCTGAGTATATACAGAGACTCCTCGGTTATTCTATACCCTGCGAGACGGTTGGTGAATATCAGTTGAATGTAGTAATCAAGCGGATACTACAATTCAGTCGTTATAATGTAGTGATGTATGATCTTGTCTTTAGTTGAAATGTTATCACTAAATTTATTTTTCTAATTTTAAACTCGAGTTGCTAGTAGTGTGGAGGTTGCCGCTGAAAACAAGATAGGCAGAATGGAAGTCTAGGTTCGCTGAGTGTCATAATTTAGTACACATTTTTATATTCGTGTTAGGTATAAGTTACCGTTACTCCTTCACCTAATGAGGAATTACCTTCGCTCTCATGCTGGTGTAGCGGCGGGTGGGTGAACAGATACAGTAATATAGTTCATTTCTCCTCTTCGGTATTGGGTGGCAAAGCGCCAACTGTGAAGGACGATCTATACTCCGCCACCCACGTTTGTCCCACTGGTCAGTCCCTCCCTGCCTTTCTCACCCATTTATCTTTCCCTTTTTCCCCCCGTCTTCTCTTAACTTCCTTTCCACATCGACTACTATTAGGCCTGAGACGCTGATAAATCTATGGAGATAATATCCAAAGTTCGGAGCTTCATGGTGTTCCTGTAGTACGCATGTGGTGTTTTTTAGCTGGTGGTGTATACAGACATGCTATAAACCGGTGGTGGATACAGACATGCTATAGCCGGTGGTGTACAGTCATACGAGTGTGGTGATTGTGGTCGACTCCTTGACAAGCCAGAACAGTCATAATGCGGCTACCCGAGCAGACTGTGGTCAGTATGCAGCTCTTCTTAGTAGACGTAAAAATTGATCTCTTACATTCGATTTTAAGCAGGTTTCATGATGAACATTTAGGTTAGATTATGCGCGAGCTAACTTTGACCACTTGTAACCTTTAACATTAATATATGTAATAATGCATAATTTTTTTTAGGTGCAATAAAAAACGGAGACCCCTTCCCCAGCTTGTATATGTTAAAACTGAATATCAGTTTGTTTTTCATTCCTGTCAGTCACACATTCGACGTTTAACAGAAGGATGAACTGAAGTGTGACTTGATAGTTTCGGAGGCGCCAGAGAAACTCCAGCTTCAGTTTCATACAAATTTAATTCATTCTGAAGACACGTCTTAATACTGAAGAATGTTACAATACCGTGGCTGGAATAATTTACTACTAACAGAGTCGAGATTCCTTTTGATGACGTTGCTGTCCCTCCTGGACCATTAAATCGTTTCTAGATGATGCAGGATGGACCTGTGTAGTTTTTACTGTGAATTGCCAATACATACTAGTTCATGTAAAGAACAAGAAGGTACAATATCGTATGTTTTTTGTAAGTAGGACCGAAACGTCGTCGTAATATTCTCTATGTGCGGGTTATTTGTGTAGTAGTTCATGTACACACCACCACCACTGAGGTGAACATCTGGCAAATGATCGACTCCATTGTAGTTATCGGGTAAAACTATACACTTACAGGGTTTACAAGAAGTGCATTGCTATCTTCCAAAGTTCCTTCCCTCAGCATTTTAACATACATTCTGAATTATGGACATTGCATCTCTTAAAAAAATGCATTATACGAGTTCAATACTCTCGTGCCGATATGCAATCAGCAGTTATTCTGCTAAGTGAAACCTACGATGCGTGAAACTGCAACCTAATATGCTTTTATCATCAGTAATGATTGTGATTTCGTTCCTAGAACTGCTCCGTGTGGGGTGACTAATGCTTGTTTTCCTTTGAAGCGGTGCAATACCGGGGAGACTTAACCATAAATTCTTCTTTTTAAATTTATTGACGTTTAATTTTTAGCGAATACCGCTACTCTTAGTGCTAAAGCAGTGCTTCTGCGTTACGAACATTTAGCGTTAAAATGTGCAATTTGAGAGGAGTAGGTTTCGAATTAATACTCTGTACGTGCTTACATATG
This sequence comes from Cherax quadricarinatus, assembly GCF_038502225.1. Lineage (NCBI taxonomy): Eukaryota > Metazoa > Arthropoda > Malacostraca > Decapoda > Parastacidae > Cherax > Cherax quadricarinatus. The sequence continues at coordinate 17,080,656 of NC_091370.1, forward strand.
CACGCATGAATAACTATATTTTGGGGAAGGAAAAAAGTTTTCCAGGACTGGTCTTGTAAGATGTGTATTTTTTTTTCTACTAAGTATTCGCGTTGTGAATGAATACTTCACTTAAGATTTACGGGAGTTATACCCAAACTTATAGATCTGGAGAATGGGCAGAAAAGGTTTATTGGCTGCATCCATTCAACTGCCTAAATATGAACTCCATAAATCTTTCAAACTACTACGTAGGTAGATGTGTGGGTGGAAGAGTGGGAGTTTTTTTATTATAATTTATTATTGCACTTACCAATGTGTTGTTAGGAGGTCGATTCGGGGCTCCTGTTCCCCGCCTTTTCAGTTAAACAGGTTTTATTCGTTTTGATCTCATTGAACCCTTTCATTACTACTACTGACTACTACTACTGTGCAGTGTGTTTGTTCACTTTCCGAACAAGGGAAATACCTGGAGGGGGTTTCAGGGGTCAACGCCCCCGCGGCCAGGTCCGTGACCAGGCCAGTGGTGACACTTAAGATCGCTTGTGCACTTTCGTTTAGAGCATTTTTCAGTGTTGACGGCTCCATTTAGGGCAGAGAAAATATCAGAGCTGGAACAGGTCAACATTTACACCCGCATAGAGCCAATAAGCATATAAATTACTGGGAACGCCTCAGTCCTAAATACGGAGGAAAAATGCATTATAATATATACGTGGAAAGTATTTTAAGCCCTAGTCCCAAAACTGCACAGTATCATAACATATTGGAATGAGAAATATGGAAGAAAATGTGCAGTAAACTCGGTGAAAAGCAAGGTTTTCTTGGACACAATAAGAGAACATTGCATCAACATCTATAGTTCCAGGCTTAGTAACATCTTATCAAAAGCCTTTGTGGAGGTACTTGTCCCATTTCCTCTAAGTTAACCAGGCTGTGGTGGATATGTGGGCCACAGGACAATTAGCAGCAACAGCCTGGTTGTCTAGGCAAACACCAGAGGCGTCTGGACCAAGGTCGGGCTCCGGGAGTAGGATAACTCGAAATTCGTCAAAGGTATAACGGCATATTCACGTACGTATTTCGCGTGTACGTGCCTGCCAAGCAAGTGCATGAAAGGCCACCCACTGCATATGTTAGCCGAGGTGTGGTATTTGATTACATGTTAATGTTGCTCCAAGGACAGTTTGGTTAGAGCTTCAATAACTACACCAATAAAATAACCCTAAGTAAAGACTGCTGGTCAGTTTTTGATCATTTTTGCTACAGTATGTTGCATTTTTTTTAACCGTTTTCCCTATTAATCTTTTAGTAAGTAAAAGTTTTTATTAAAATTTGGAATCTCTTACTCTCTACTTCTCTAAAGGTATAAAAAAAAACTAACAAAAGGAGCCGTGCACTGTAAAACGAATAATTAATGGTTTGTAGTTCATTAAATATCCACACAAATAAGCATAAATGAATGAACATTATAGTGGACAGTGTGGGAATACCGACAAGTTGTACCTACACAACCAGCAATTGGAAATCTTAATACAAAGTTTCATCTGGTCTCTATTGTTTATAAAATCTGTCAAGACTTGATAAAGTCAGCTGTACAGGCGGGACCTTGTCTTGATGAAGTTATCAGTTGCAGCTTATGTCTTTATCAGCTACAGCACGAGAGTTTTCATTAGATTTGTAAGCAGTATTATTGTTGCTAGTATATAAAGTGAAGCCGTTATATTAACCAGGTCAATAAGCCGCCTTACAACCACGAGAAAAGTTTAGCAACTTTAAACATTAATTTTGTGGATAACGACCTCAACAAAAGCTTAGTTGTCTGCTCATAACTACAGGCCCCGTGATTTTTTTTTTCTTTTCGAATCTGCTTACTGCACTGAAATTTAGGTACTGCTATCACACTCTTGAGTAGCTGAAGATTTCTAGATTTCCAGCCTAATTCAACAGTAGTTTTGAAAAAATGCCGCATATGATGCTAGGTTTTACATATTTAGTTTGGGAAGCATTTTGTGGTGGAATGTGTAAAAGTTTGGCTAGCAGGAAGGCGTGAAGGAAGCGTAGTTGTGCAGATTAAAACTTGGTCGTGCTGGGAGTGTGGAGTGGCAGCTTAGTGCGTCTCTCACTACTATCCTGGTGGCTTTGTGGTTCGTGACGACGGCCACTTTCACTTGCTAGCACTGGTCCCTTCACAGCACCATACACAGTTTGAAGAGTAGGTATCATCGGGCATTAGAAGTCGGAAATCGATAAATCCCGTAATATAGTTTTCAGAGGTGGGGCCAGGAGATATGATTAGACTTTCAAACCAGATTAGGCTAATATATACACGCCAACTAGGCTAATATATTCACTAGCTTTCAACTTTAAAAATGCGTGAAGATGTATGTTTTAAGAATAATTTAATATGGATATATATATATATATATATATATATATATATATATATATATATATATATATATATATATATATATTATATATATATATATATATATATATATATATATATATATATATATATATATATATATATATATATATATATATATATATATATATATATATATATATTATACACACACACACATTGTAGATTTAATACTTGGGTGTATATGCATGAGAACTTGCATTTTTTTGTATAATCATCGAACATGCTGGCTGTTGAACTGCGTGTAGTAATTTAGTGGTTCATCATAGGTTAGTGAAGGAGCAAAAGATTAATTTACACTCCAGGTAACTTCCAGGTAATACACGAGACAAAATTTCGTTTTTAAAGCCACGGTGGTGCTGTTAGTGTAACTTAACCCACGAACATACGGCCTGGGAGGAGACAAGCTGTGGGAGACTGGGTACGTAGTAGTCTCTGCTTAGGATGTATGGCTCGTAAGGGATGTTTAAGTTGCCTGCATCTGTCTAATCTTTGGCAAAGATAAACACGCCACGTGGAACAGGTTCCAAAGACTTGTTCTTAAAGCGAGGGGTATTCAAGCCACCAACTGGGTACACAGACTTAGCGCTGCGTAAGATGAGGAAGAGATGAAGGATATATTTAGGATGGGGTTTTGGGTACGTTGTGAAGCCAGAAATTAAAACTTCTCATGGCATGAAAAATTATGAATACTAGTGAAAAGAAATATTTTGGTGTCATTTTTATCATAAGCAAAATTCTTTCCACATTTTTTGAATTACTATTTCCTGGACAGCGCAAAATCACATAGGTGGGGGCCACTACGAGACTGGTTGATGAGGTAGTAACTAGATAAGTCTGATTCGGCTTAATTCCCAGGTAGCGTCATTAGGACGAAAACTTTGGGTAGCTTTTAATGTTAGTGGGACGGGTATATGAGTGGGTCCTTCATTCTTATGTTCAAGTTAGGCAGCAAGAATATACAAACTGAAAACCGGCCACAGGTCAACAAGGGTACTCGTACATACTATGTAAAGTATGTTCCTTTTTGCCTCATAAGCGTTACCTTTACTGAGTTTCCCATATCCGGTGTTGTGTGTGTCAAAGTGACCCCTGACACTGAAGGTGGTGACACATGGTCGCCCTTCATCAATATGGAAGCTGGAAATGACGCAGCAAGTGCATATCTCTTGTGTTCCTCATCCACCCACACGTTTCCTGGAGCACTCGGACCACGGTCCATCACTGGTAAGCCAGCGATTTCTTGTCTGGCTTCAGCTCTTCGTAGGGCCAGTTACTACTAAACATTTACGTGTGTTCGTGGATACCACCCTCTCCAGCACTGCTATAGGATCACTGGTATCACTGAAGTCTGCAGTGAAAAAGACACTTAGTAGAATATTTTTTTGAGAGCGTTTCGATCTGTGTTGATCTTAAGTCAACGCAGAGCGAAACGTTGCCCCGATGAAAGGTTGATGTGCAAAACATTTTTTCACTGTTGGCAACAGATTCAAACTGGACTGCAATTTGACACATAATAGGTGAATTATTCTTTGTTTCTTTTCTTGCGATGCAAGTAGTAAATTATGTTTTTGACATTTGATGCTTGTTAACTATTCTGTAATGGTAGAAGTAAAGTTAAATATTCATAAATGTGGTAGTCATTTTTCATGACAAAATTTCACAATATCGTTCACAGGAAACCCAGGTACTCCCACATAGGTACTACACAGTGCAGCGTAAGCTAGTCGGTCCAATATTCGTAGCCTGAGTTAAAAAGAAAATGGATGTTGGCGGTGTTGCTTCGCAGGGTGTTACTTCGCAGGGTGTCTCAAATACGCTCTAAAATGTTTACTTTTGGGCGAGTATTTAGAGGGTAGGCTACATTTAATAACGTTAAGGAACGACCATTATTTTTATCATGGAAGCCTACAAACAGGTTAGGATACAGGCCGTGGCATCAATAGGAGCAACAGCGAAAACAGTAATAGAAACCAAAAACAAACTGCAGTAGCTATGATTGCTGCAGTAGCCATAGTCGATGCAGGATAAACCATAATAGCTGAAGTTGCAGCAACAACAACAATAGCGGTGAAAAGCAAAAACAGCTATCTTACAAAAAGTTTGGTTAGCTTGAGCGGAGGAGCGGCTGGCTGGTGAAAGGGATTAACTTGGTGTTGATAGTAGGATTGTGTGTACCCACTCGAGTTGCACACCCCGCCCTCAACCTTGCTATTGCTACAGCTTGTCGAAACTGCTTTGGGGCCCTAGTATAACTGCAGATAAAATTATCCTGGATCACTTCACCAGTGTACAGAGAGATTTGATATTTTTGTAATCTTAACTCAAAATTCTGATGATTGCTGTGCTTTTGCAATAAATTATAAGCATAATTCTAATTTAAGTAGGTCAGCGTTAGTTTGAGTTTAGATGTACTAGCTGACTTGGAGGGCGTTTTATTTTTTCTCGAGTATTATAACGACTGAGTTATCTTACGAATCTTAAAAGTCATGCAGTAGGACGATTTAGGTTGCATATTTAACTATAGCAGAATATTTTTGTATTGTTAATTGGTAACAGAAGACCTTAAGACCCAGGTATGAACATAAGGCCGAGTATCTTTATACATTTATATTTGGCGTAACCTCATCATAGAGTATTAACTGCTCCTGTAAGAAGATCTAGGAAAACGAGCATCATCATTGCGTGTTATCATACTTATGTTATTTTCGTCTGATATTCTTTCAACAGTTATAAATTTGTTCTTAGAATTTGTGTAGCTTAGTTTTCCGTTTCACTCTAGCATATTTTCCTCCCTTAGCTTTAGTCTAGATTTTACATACTATTCAGCCTATAAATTTTTAAATACAATTTTAGACATGGTTACTTTCGGGTTATAGTAAAAAAAATGCAGTTAAAGTATTAGTAGAAATATTACGCTGTAGTATATAGTATTAATATAGAGCATAGAATAACACTTAGCTTCGTTAATAATAGCTTTATGTCGTGGAACGAGATGGTGTCATGCTGACCTTTGCAACCATAGTGAGGTCGTGAGAGATAAAATGCAGCTCTTGTAAGCACATTATGGCTGCATGTAATGTTACCCTCATGCCACCACCTGTGTAGCCTCTTAACGTTGAAGCCTGACTCTCCACAGCTGTTCTCGCCGCCGCCTTGTTGAGGTGTTACTAATCCAGCTACCACCTGTAAGTACCTATTTGTACCTATTTGTACTCGCCTAGTGTTGTCGTTCCTCGGGTAGATTGACAACTCCTGATCCCACCTCTTCGCTATCGACCGGTTTTTGCAGGTTTTTCATCTTAGACATAGGTATTTGAGGCTAATTTGCCTAATTTTTGCATTCAACGTCTTCACGACCCTGTTGTTAATGATCTTTGTGAGGTCTCTACGCCACATTCTCATATTTAGCGTCCTCTTATTTCTTTCCCGGCCCTGTGTTTGTAACATATATAATCCATCCCTTACCTGTAAGTGCAAAGCCATTTGTGGTTAAAGGTAGTCTCAGCTCGCTGCCTAGTTTCGTAGGCTCTATCACACCTGGGCTTGTTACCTAGACTCGTGGGCGCCTATCATACATATTCTTAAAGCTGTGTATGGAGTCCTCCTCCACCTTTACTTCATCCAGGCGTGCGTGTGCCACTCGCCAACCCCTCGAGAGCAGCCATAAAGTAGATGCTGATGGCCAGCAAATACCTAGTTAGTTCAGTTACGATAATCCACTTAAAAGGCTATTACATGCGCAAACTTGACCGCCAAATTGGTAATTCGTGTGCATGTGATGACACACACACACACACACACACACACACACACACACACACACACACACACACACACACACACACACACACACACACACACTCACTTTATTGTCCGGCAAGAAAATTGTCACATTTCATCCCATTCTTTTTAATAGACTGTATTTCACTGTTGGCAAGACAATCAAATGAGTGACTTATGAACAAACCTTAAACAGTAATTATTTGACTGTTTTTTTGCACTGTTTGGTTGGTCCCCGTTTTCTGTTTTCACTTTCAGAACTTTTTATCGCCTTTGTTTTATTCATTGCTGTTGTGTTATGATTGTTTTTTTTTTTTAATAATGATAATATAGCCTAACTAACCCAAACCCAAATAACGTAAATGGAGAAATTTGCTACAAACCGTGCCAGAGAAATCCAAATAGAACTTAAGAGGATGGTTTGGATATTTTTATTCAATTGACCAGAAACAAGATCATTATATCATTATAGCAAAATGTTAAATGCAGCAAATATGACATCTGGAAGCAGTAGTAGTGTGTATTTTTTTCTCTAAACCTTATTTGTTGCTATATATATATATATATATATATATATATATATATATATATATATATATATATATATATATATATATATATATATATATATATATATATATATATATATATATATATATATATATATATATATATATATATATATATATATATATATATATATATATGTAATGCTTCGAATTTTGTGAAAGTCAAGTCAGGGTACTAAGCTAGGCCAGCCGCTCACTGAGTTCATTCATATATATGTAATATCTATCGGTATTGAGTTCCAGTGTCACAAATATTAAATAAATGTAAACATTGCATATGTCGTGTTCTATAGCCTGAACAAACTGATTTAGTTTATTCGGCAACGATCGTTTTGACACAAGAGTATATTAGATTTTATTATAACTGCTAAAATTACTGGGAATATTACAAAACTAATATTTCATTGGTAACTAATATTAAAGTTAGGCTGATTGCTACCTTTCGGTAGCAATCAGCTTAACTTTAATATTAGTTATCAGCTACCTTTCGGTAGCAATCAGTCGGTTGCTACCTTATGTTACTTGGAGTGGTGGCAGACTGAACCACAGTCGCTATACAGTGTTTACCTTATTTACATGTCAGACACACCACTGTGTATAGCACAGCACACTAACAGTTGGTTCTTGCCACACCGCCATAGTCAGCAGATGTCTGGTGCATCCTCTCTCGATCAGAGGCGTCGTTGGGGGGGGGGCGCCCCGGGTGGCACCATTTAGGGGGTGACACCATAGAGCCTCTAAAGAAGGTAACACTAATGCACAATACAGTGCTTCAGTTGATTTTGATGATTTGGTAGATTGATTTTGATGATGTGATAGATGATTTTGCATAATTGAAGGCAAGGAAATGTATTGTCAGATTTACTGTGATGTTACCTGTACTCAAGGTCATTTCGGAACTAGTGTTTCTCTGATATTGCAATGTTTTTCTTTATTTTTCAAGTCTTTTATTTTTTTAGTTTTTGCATTGTTGAAGATGAATAAATGTAGGATCTGTTGGCTGTACTCAAAGTGGCATTTGAGTTTGTTTACTCAATATTATTACTATTATATATTTTATCATTAATAAAGTTGAGAAGTATTCTCCTGTTCAGTTTATGGCCCTTAAACGTTCTTATTGCTAAACATTTGTCACTGGTCATGTAGTAGTGACGTAACTGAAGTTTACCCCCCCATCCCCCCGCCCTTGAATTTCATGGGGGTGACACCAAACATGGTGCCCCGGGTGACACCAGAGATTCCGCCCCGGGTGACACAAACTCTAGCGACGCCTCTGCTCTCGATACAGGGTCAACTGCAACTCTGAATGGGTTATCGTCTGCTGACACTCAAATCTGGTGATTTTTTTTCCTTTTACAACAAAGCAGCAGCAAAAAACAGCAACAACTACAGATGAGTTGCTAGATGAGCTCAAATGGACGTCACAGTGGTGCGGCGCGAATTCACATCATACCATTGATTAAATCAAACCCGGTCTGCCTGAAGATTTTTCAGCCGTTTAAAAGATATAATTTAGGACGAGGGTAGGTCGTCATTTGTCTGCCTTCAACACAGTCATATTAAACAAACCATTTTCGAATTGATTTATATAAAGGTCACGGTGTGACATTGACCTTTCACACAGCAAAAAAAAAAAAAATCAATTAATAACAGCATTAATTGTAACCCTAGAAATGGAGTTGCCAAGGCACCGGTTGAACATAAAATGACGAGCATGTTAATAAAGTCAATTTGAGCGCCTATAAAATTTTACAACGTTTAAAAGTTTATATTTTTATGTTCAGCTATAAAACTGCGTATTTAGTGTTTTGTTTCACGGGGAAAGGGAAATACGATGCACAAAAATATGCCGGCCGGTTAGCAATTAAAATGCAAATATGAACGAACGTGAATGTTGGAGCTGTTTAGTTTATCACTGTTGATCCTCCACTGTGGCACTGAACACCAAAACAACCAGCACTCTGCTTACACACACTAGCAAAAATATGCATCATGTATATTATTTGTTAGTTGTGCTTTGGGATTGCATATATGAAGAGGGTTTCATTGTTCTTTTAGCGAGTTTTTTTTTAGTTTACGAAAAAAAGATGTATATAACGCTGTTTCGGTATTAAGGTAGCCTTCGTCTTGTTTATTGTTAACTAGTTAATAACAGTAGAGAAGAGAAGGCTACATTACGTTATTGGCTTGGAAAGATCTGATGAAATGAAAAAAGTGGTAGAGGAGACATGGAAGGGAGGAGTGGAGGAGCGTGTTACAGGGGAGGGGGAAAAGGTACAAGAGGAAGGGTTACACTAATGGGCACTTAAGGTTTGGAAATGGGTCTAGATCTTGGTGCTCAAAGGGTGGAAATGAGTTTAGGGGGACGGGTTATCAAGTTGGAAATAGTTCGGGAAATGGGTGTTCAATAAAAGAAAATGGGTTTAGGGAGATGAAAGGGGGGATGCTTGTGGAGATTATGGATGCTTCTAGGCGAGAAAGATAGTGTGAAATGGCTGCGTGCGAGGGAGAGACAAGTAATAGATTATGATTTATGTCGAGATTCATATTAGGTTGGAAAAAAAAAAAAACCACCGCTACCCGCACGTAGCGGTGAAATGCGTGGCAGCAGTAGACAGCTGTGACACATTAGTTATTTGATTTTTTTTCAGGTTCATCGGTGTCTGTGGTTTGCAGTATCTGCCAGAACCATTTTTTTTTTAACTACGCTAATTTTCTTAAGAGATTCATACTCGTCAGTTTTTAATTTTCGGCTAGGTTTAGGTTATCTTGTACATAGCTATAAAAACTTGTTTATTGAAAAAAAAAAATGGTCGGGAGATGTCTGGTATGGCGGTGGCTAAGCGGCATCTGCAAGAATTCATATCTGCCAGAGTATCACTGGTGGTACGAGAATGATTGTAGAAACATAACGATTAACAAATTACCTGTATTGACTCAGCTGGAATTAACACCAATATTTGCTCTGTCTTATTAGAACGAGAAATGTTCACATCGTTGAGTTAACCACATTCTCCAGTCAAAGCTTAAAGAATTAGTAGCCTAAAGTGTATTTAGGGCTAATTATATAATATATATATATATATATATATATATATATATATATATATATATATATATATATATATATATATATATATATATATATATATATGCAAAACAACCACTCTGAAAGAATAGCGCTTGGAATTTCTCTATTCTTTCAGAGTGGTTGTTTTGCATATTTTGAAATCACCTGTTTACTGTGATCTTATTGCATATATATATATATATATATATATATATATATATATATATATATATATATATATATATATTATATATATATATACACGTGATCCTCAAGGTAATTCCCCTAAATCATTTAAATTTAAGGCGTCTTGGGCAGTATATTACGGAATTAGAATTCAGCGAAAATTTATGCGTAAATGGACGCGAAAATAAATTAAGAAGATTGTGATTTTCATTTTATTAATAAACCCATAGACAAGTTTTCGTATACTTGCAATTTTGTTGGATGAGGCGAATTGAAGGAGAGATGGAAAAAGAAGTGAAGGAATGAAATGAGAGGGAAAAGAGGAGAGATGGAAGGACTAGTGACGAAGGAAGGGAAAGATTCGGGAACACGGGCAGGGAACAGGCGAGACATGGAGAAAAATGGAAGGAGCAGAGAAGACGCAGGGGCATCAGCTGCATCTTGAGAGGCTTTGAGGAGGTTTTGAGCAACTGGAGAAGACAGCGCTCGCTGTTATCTTGAGTGGACGAGATGAGATGCTGGGTGCTCAAGATGCTCCCAAACCAGCGTGGGTGAGCATCCGAGGTCCCTCCCAGGCCAGCGTGGGTGAGCATCCGAGGTCCCTCCCAGGCCAGCGTGGGTGAGCATCCGAGGTCCCTCCCAGGCCAGCGTGGGTGAGCATCCGAGGTCCCTCCCAGGCCAGCGTGGGTGAGCATCCGAGGTCCCTCCCAGGCCAGCGTGGGTGAGCATCCGAGGTCCCTCCCAGGCCAGCGTGGGTGAGCATCCGAGGTCCCTCCCAGGCCAGCGTGGGTGAGCATCCGAGGTCCCTCCCAGGCCAGCGTGGGTGAGCATCCGAGCATCCGCATCCGAGGTCCCTCCCAGGCCAGCGTGGGTGAGCATCCGAGGTCCCTCCCAGGCCAGCGTGGGTGAGCATCCGAGGTCCCTCCCAGGCCAGCGTGGGTGAGCATCCGAGGTCCCTCCCAGGCCAGCGTGGGTGAGCATCCGAGGTCCCTCCCAGGCCAGCGTGGGTGAGCATCCGAGGTCCCTCCCAGGCCAGCGTGGGTGAGCATCCGAGGTCCCTCCCAGGCCAGCGTGGGTGAGCATCCGAGGTCCCTCCCAGGCCAGCGTGGGTGAGCATCCGAGGTCCCTCCCAGGCCAGCGTGGGTGAGCATCCGAGGTCCCTCCCAGGCCAGCGTGGGTGAGCATCCGAGGTCCCTCCCAGGCCAGCGTGGGTGAGCATCCGAGGTCCCTCCCAGGCCAGCGTGGGTGAGCATCCGAGGTCCCTCCCAGGCCAGCGTGGGTGAGCATCCGAGGTCCCTCCCAGGCCAGCGTGGGTGAGCATCCGAGGTCCCTCCCAGGCCAGCGTGGGTGAGCATCCGAGGTCCCTCCCAGGCCAGCGTGGATGAGCATCCGAGGTCCCTCCCAGGCCAGCGTGGGTGAGCATCCGAGGTCCCTCCCAGGCCAGCGTGGGTGAGCACTCCAGGCACCTCCCAGATCAGCCGGAGGGAAATAGTTATACACATTTCACCGCTATTTAAAAGACTAAAATTCCCTTCACAGTGATTACGTGCGTGTGTAAGTTGTCATCCATGTTGTAATGGTTATGTAGTCCTGTTGGCCTTCGACCGCAACCATCTTCAGTAGTAGTACTCTTGAAACTGGTCACTTTATGGGAAGATGGAGGATAGGTAATTGCTGATTAATATTAAAAAATATATATGAACTTACAGCAAAATATGTTTGTGAATAGTTATAAGGGACAGCAAACAATTCATGACGTACGTAGAGTACGTTATGAATTTGGCAGTGAATTTGTTTGTCACATGTGTCCCAAATTTACACTGCCATAACAGCATACTGGAATGAGAGATATGGGAGGAAGTGCAAAATAAACCCTAAGTGAAAAGCAGGGGTGCCGTGGATACAATAAGAGAACGTTGTATCAACAACTGTGTACCAAGACTATTTAACATCTTGCCAAAAGATATCTGCTGGGACAAGTGTAGAAGTCTTCATGAGGAAACTGGACAAGTATCTAAATCAGGTGGCAGATCAACTAGGCTGTGATGGGTATGTGGGCCAGTGGGCCGCCAGTAGTAACAGCCTGTTGACCAGGGAAGCACCAGACGAGCTTGGCCCAATGCCGGGCTCCGGGAGTAGGAAGAACTGGAAACTCGTCAAAGGTAATTTGCGATGATATATATGGTCCCATGAAAGTTCAGATCAAAGGTGTAATATGTTTTGTGATACCTGAGAAACAAAGAGGCGCGTATTGTTGCTGGATGCCGGGGCGGTTTGCCCTTGAAGGTGGTGTTGACGAGGGTTGAGGTTGGGGACGCCCTGGAGATGGTGCGAGGCAGGGTAAAGGACTTGTTTGTGGGGTAGGGGCAGGAGGCCTCGTGCTGGCGTGGGTTCGATAGTCCGGCTCCGACAGGTTCATTTGTATGCTTGTCGGGGAAGCGGACTCTTGCAGATCAGCTGGATACGGGAGGCGTGCAGCAGGTTGGCTGTACTCACCACACGCCCTAGGATACATGCTGTGGCTCATCATTGTAACTACCTCGCTGCACAGCCTCTTTCGAATCTTTGCAGTGTAGGTTGTACACAGGACACCGCTCTGCAGGGATTGGTGCTAGCTATCCTGGTATTGTTGAGGTTCTTTAGCGGTTTCGTGGGTAGATATCAAAGTCTGAACCAGTCGCTTTAGTAGTCCTCGGCAATTAACAAGACTTGAATTATTATGCATCACCTACGGAGAAGTGCTAAACTCGAGGGTCATACAGCGCCAGAAGAATGGGAAGTAATAGTTTGATATGAGAAAGAGAAGGGTAGTCCCTCCTTGAAGGGAAACGCTTCAATTATAGTTCAGGTATTTCTTCGGTACCTTATAAATAAAAGCTTGTTACTAATGGTCATTACAAATTAAAAAACTCCAACCAGATATGAAATATTTAATTAAATTTCCTATGATTACACGGTTGGATTTTTTATAGAGATACTTCAAAGTAATTACCATGTTTATTTTGTGTACTTTTGTAGTCAGGTAATGTAATACATGATACATATACTTTTATATGTGTACCCTAACCAGGTCCCTCATGGCATCATGATTGACTCGGGTCAGTTAGGCTATTCATACTTGCACGCAGTCCATCTTAAACAGACATCATAAGGTACCCATATATACATATTTACTTGTCCTACTGGAGAGACTGGCTCCAAATCTGAAATAATACATTAAGAGAGTGGGAGGGGAGCAGCAGTGTAAAATATACTCCCAGTGAAAAAGGAAAGTCGAACTCGTTGAGTTGAAGGGTCAAAAAGTTTTTAACATTCTTAAAATATAAGAGGAACTACCAGCGGACCCCTTACTGCATGAAGGCTCTCTATAAATCCCTAAACTATTTCAAATTACGTAGGCTTTGGTGCCTTCCTATGACTGGAAACGGGTAGTCACCCAGGAGGTCTTGAGACCAGGCCGCACAAGTGATGATCAAAGGAACAAACGCTAGGTAGGCAAGAGGTAACTGGATAAATCAGCATGTGCCGTCTACCTGGAGGTTATTCCGGGGATCAACGCCCCCGCGGCCCGGTTCACTACCAGGCCTCTCGGTAGCTCAGGGCCTGATCAACCAGGCTGTTACTGTTGGTCGCACGCAGCCCAACGTACGAACCACAGCCCGGCTGATCCGGCACTGACTTTAGGTATCTGTTCAGCTCTCTTGAAGGCAGCCAGGGGTTTATTGGTAATTTGCCTTATGCTTGGTGTGAGGCTGTTGAACAGTTTTGGGCCCGTGTTTTCCACTGCGGATGTTCCTCTTCATATTCCATCACAGTGTTGAAATTTGTTAACCTGAGCTGGGAAACTTCAAAAGTGCCACACCTACTAGCGTCATACGGCGCCTGGGGGACTGAGGATATCTTTAAAGGGTTCAACAGCTTAGTGGTGTCGTTCCAGCAGAGCCGCAGTTAATATTATCATTTGGTAATTATTTAAGCATATCTCGGGATAGTCTATCCTAAATACAGAAGCAGTGGATTTTTTATTAAAATATCATTAGAAAAGGATCAATAGAAATACATTCAAAGGGAAAGGGGGGAACCTGGACTATATATGTATACCCAAGAATGCACACACATGGACATGAGGCATATTCATTATTGCAATAGCCTCGTCATACCAGACTGAACATATGAAGCAAACTATGTGAGCGGTGTGGATGGGATGTGTGGTGGTGTTGAGGGGATGAACATGGTTATGTGTTAAGGCTAATTTTTTTTTTTTGCCATAGCGGAGCCCTTGTGTGGCACTACATAGGGTCCGGACCCCAAGGGCGCCAGCTTTATATGCCAAGAGGACCCCCCTTCCCCCATGCTCTCGGAGGCCACCCGACAGTCCTCTTGACCCGTGCTGCTCTCGTTGACTGAGGGGGGGGGGAGAAAGTGAGATAGATAACCTATTTGGGATTGTAAGAATATATTTCAAAGCAAAAACAAACACACGTCATAGAATGTGATAATGAATTCTTCATGAGGTGGACCAAGAAAAGACTTCAGTCAAATGGCCGAAAACTTATAAAAGGTAATATAATTAAAAGCCTCATCAGGAAAGATTATTCTGTTTTCTTCCGGGAAATGCTTCCCTCCATCCATCATGAAGTCTCAAGTGTCCCGTCTTTAATTTATTAAGAATGTTTTGAAACTGGAAGAGTTGATGCACTCGCAGCCTCTTACAGCTTAGCGCACTTTAAATAAATCCTAATTTTTTTTTACGCCACTTCTTGCATAATTCCGTCTCATGTCCTCCTCTCTGCTACCTTTACCTTTGATGAGTTCCTATAGTTTTATGGCTAGGCTCGTCTGGTGTTTCCCTGGTCAACCAGGCTGTTGCTGCTGGTGACCCGCTGCCCCACTTATCCATCACAACCTGGTTGATCCTCTCCTTGACAAACTTAGTTTTTCAAATCTTCGCAGTTCTTGTATGATTCACATTGCATGTTTTTAAATTTGGAAGCATCGTAGTATAATAGTTGTCTGTGCCGGGAAGCGCTAAACCCGGAGGATTATACAGCGCCTGGGGGGATGTGGAAGGCATTCAGGCTTAATTCGGGGAACTGGAGCACAGATCCATTTCCCTAAATCAAGAGCCCCTCACCAACATCAAGGAAAATATCTCAAGTGATACTGCCTATTGACACCCCCCCCCCTTTATCACTTTTTTTTTCATTTCATGCCAGATAAATTTCTTGTGTATGTGCACTTTGTGAGGTGTTAATTATGTAAAGCTTTTTTTTTAAACTTCGTTCATTCTTTCCTGTAGTCTCTGCGTTTATCATAATAACTCGTTATGAAAAGAACAAACGATCTTGTTGGCCTCGTAGCAAAAATATTTTGGTTTAATTTGTATTTAACCCACTTTTATTATAAGTAGTCTTGTCACCTTTGATTTTAAGTAGCGCAGTATGTACCTCTTAACAAATTTGCATCCATCTACTATTGTATCTCCTTTTGAGCGAAGTTTGAAAGGCAAAAAAGAGCAAATAATGAATGTTCCTCGGAACATTCATTTAAAACCTATGTAAAGTCAGGTCATATTTTTATTTTAATGGCTAGCAGTAATTTCTTCCTAGATATTTCAGTAATCTTTCATTAGCTTATTAGTATAAATCCTCTTTGCATGACGTTACTTTGTAAATAAACTTTGGTAGTTTGTGAGAGTTGAGCCCAAGTTCCTGGGCTTGTATATATTTTATCTGGTGTGGATTGCCCCCAACCCTCTTACACTTCGTGTGTAACTCTTGGATGTAGTGTCGTTACACTCCACTACATCTGTTCCTAAAGCATTCCACTTGATCACTGAAAGCTTCTGAGTGTACGTACTCAAACCTCGAGCAAATGCGCAGGTTACCCACACATGGAGCAAAAAGTCAGGCGCTGTCTTTATTAACGCTTACAGGTGGGGTAGGAGGAGGAAGTGGAGTTAGAGAGAGAAAAGTGTTGGTTAGGAGGTTAAGTTTAAAAGGATGGGTTGTTGGCGTATAGGTTGAAGCAACATTGTGGTAACTAATATTTTGGATGGGCTTGAGGGTGGGGTGTGGTAGCGGGTTCCTAACTTTGTCCCGGATTATCCTATCCACGAGTTGTAGTAGTGGGCGGGGTGGGGGCTCTTAAGGTGGTGTACCGCTGAAGGAGGTTTCTGAAGGGAAGGAGGGTAAGGGGGAATATATCTGTCGACGTTCAGTAAAGACCTGATGGGTGATAGTGGATGGTTGGGGGGTGAACTGGTACCGTGCTCACCCAGTGAAATTCTCATTCCAGTAATATGAAATATCAATATTTAAATCCTCCGCAACGTAGCAACCATAATCAAGAAAGTAAAATCCTCCCATATTTAGAGTACACACGCACTCGCGTAAACTCTCACGCATGAATCTGAGTTCTGACAGAGTAAGTAACAGATGTTGGAAATGTGTATCAAGGGGGACAGGGGTCTCCTAACGATTGATGCAAGAAAAATGGGAATTCGACGTGATTTTTGTTTTGCGTTGGTAGATTATTATTGAAATTTGAGACATTTGGGTCTCCTTTGTCAGAATATTTACGGTTTTCTCTCTCTCTCTCTCTCTCTCTCTCTCTCTCTCTCTCTCTCTCTCTCTCTCTCTCTCTCTCTATTTCTCTCTCTATTTCTCTCTCTCTATTTCTCTCTCTCTATTTCTCTCTCTCTATTTCTCTCTCTTTCTCTTTCTCTCTCTCTATTTCTCTCTCTCTCTATTTCTCTTTCTCTTTCTATTTCTCTCTCTATTTCTCTCTCTCTCTATTTCTCTCTCTCTCTCTCTCTCTCTCTCTCTCTCTCTCTCTCTCTCTCTCTCTCTCTCTCTCTCTCTCTCTCTCTCTCTCTCTCTCTCTCTCTCTCTCTCACACACACACAAATATCAGCCTGGTAATCAGAACAAGTGTACAGCGTATATAATGTGTTCGGCAGCTGTAATATTGAATAGTTATAGAATTGAATAGTTATAGAATTCTGATTGTTGCATCACCAGTGTTGTGTATGAGGTAGCAAGAGTTATTCTTGTGAGGTTTATGATCGTGTAACCCTCTTAGATATAATCTCGACATATAATTATTCTCTTTTCGCCTAAACCTCCGTTTTCTCGTGTCATGCCGTCCTCTTTCTACGCTTATTCTTGCCCCTGGAGCTGTTTTTCTCCAGCAGCTTGGCCGGTTACCAGACTTCCCAGATGTGTTGTCAGACCGCCTAGATTTTGATGTGTTCAGATCCTGCATTTGTTTCTGACAATTCATTTGTCGTGCTGATTACGTCTTATCCTATTTTGAACCTAGTGTTCTGTCTCTTTCTACTACTGATAGCACCGGAAACTTCTGTGAAGTTTTTAGCATAGTTTCCTAAGTACTTCTCTCTTCAGCTTTAACACTGCAAATCCAGTCTTCTTCCTTCATAAGTGGCTGTGACACAATTTCGGATCAGTCTTTCCGCTTCACTTTTCATCGTTTCATAATGAATTTCGTGTTCCGCTTCTCTGGTTTGTGACGTCCTGACGAAGGCAGTGGCTGCGAGTAAGGCATTAAACTTGTAAGACTGAACTGTGTGAACTGTGGCAAAAGTTTCCTAGAACCAGGACACTTCTTAAAAGGCTTTGACGGCTACGATAAAGAGGAAGAGACCGACTGACCTGCAAGATATCTGTAAACTACAGTGAGTTAAGATAACGCAATGAGTGCTACGTGCGGCAGATATGGTGATGGGGGGAGATACATGGATGGTGAGGGTAGTGGTAGTGAGTGATGCCCTGAAGCAAGATGGTGTCGCGTGGCATGCAGGACCGGTTTTAGTGGCTAATATGCTGAACAAGAAAGTTGCCACTTGACGGCAAATTAAAATGCTAGAATCTCGCTGTTCAGGCTCTGTGGATGATATATATGTTTTATCAAAATTTGTTACATTTCCGCTGCTACCCTATTGTATAAGATATTTAAATTGAAAACAAAAGCTACGTGTAGCTGTTTGGATGAGGGAAGGTGGTAATGGAGAAAAGGGATTTTGTAAGGTAATGCCCTAAGCACCAGACTTCATGTATGTTGACACACTCCATCTAGGGCGGCCGGGTAATACTATACGGCAGCTAGCGGTGAGGGTAGAATTCTGAAGACTACGCGAATCACCAGTTAGGGTTTTGCTGTGTTTGAAATTCTGGAGAGTAAGTGTACCTGCTAACCGTCACAGTTTAATGGTAATCGAACATACTCCACAAGACTTGATAGTGTTGGCGACCCACACGTTTCCTGGTTTTTGGATCTACAAGATGTCGCACCTTGTGCTACCTATGAAGGCCCCTATTGCAATCAGGAAGTGCTAAATTTGTAGGGGTAATATAGAACCTGGGGTATCCATTACACCATCTTGAGAGGGATGGGGTGATTAGGTTTGATCCAAAGAAGAAAAGAAGAGTTAAAATTCCCTGTATCATGAGCATTTCACCAGTATCGTTGAAGGGAGGGGCTGCTCCAGGTTTCGGCCCTTCCGACAAGTGATGAAGTATTCACAACTAACCGAAAATTAAAAAAGAAAACAGTTTCAGTCCATCTGGAGCATTATAACATATCTCACGACTTGATTACTGTTAACTACGGACGCAAACGTCGTTCATTTTCCATTTACAATTTATAAATTAGGCGTAAGTTGTCCTACCCACAGTATTGTTGCATACTATTCATGGATGGTTAATAATACAGGTTTAAGTGTCTTATATTTTTAGTTTGTAATTACTACACCAATGCATTAAAATTATTGAAGATAATTACTTGGAGATTATATGCAAGGAATTAATTTACTTACGTATTTCTTTGACCAAGTAAAGTTTCAGAAGTTGCCTTCATTCGTCTGGTTGGCTGCGGTCTGTTTTAATATTCCTCTGGGAATTAGTTGCCGGCTTATTAGTTTCACCAGTGCTCGATGTTAGTGTGTTCTCCCCTGCTGCTTGTGCTAAGTCTGCTTGCCGCTAGCAGCTACACCTTGGTTCACCAGGCAGTCGGCAAAGAAGTCTGGGAATGGGAGGTAATCAGGTTCGAGCCCAGAAAGGGAAGAGTAACTCATTGGGTCAGCTCTTCACCAGTATAATGACACTTCCCTTGAAAGGACTGTGGTGTGAGAGTGAATTGTTGTGTATAGCTCCCAGTCTGCGTAAATAATTTGAAGGAAGAACTTGATCTGAGTGAATAAATGTTGCCTTTAAACCATCGGGCACGGAAAAAAAAATTGATATTCGAGACTGAACCCAGCCAAGGGTACGACAGGAGGTCGGGAGTGTAGACGAGTGTATCACATCGTTTCTTCCTCCACAATTGGCTGTGATGACACAACAGTGCCACTTTCATACGTTTTTCTCGCCTCTCGAGTCCCCTCAGTCCCCCCCCCCCCTACAGGCGAGATTATGAATTATGAATTTATCCCTCCCAGCACAACTAGGCGAGTATTAAAGTACCAACGCAGGCAGTTGAAGCGTGGAATCACAAGCAGGATAAGGAAGTATGATGAGATGGAACTATTATTTCCATTAAAACAAAACAAGAAAGCGTGGAAACGTTACCTTGCAGGACAGAGTAACGAGAGAGGAAGGTAGGGTGAATCGCAGATGGAACAGAAGAGGAGCTGGAAACAAATTACCTTCACTAACAGGAGAGCTATAAACGAGGATCACAAACATGAAATATGGCTTTTGTGATGACAGGTTAGTGGGAAGGCTCAGCCAGCCATGTAGACCTCCGTTGACCCGTGACTTGTGACACGAGCCCGCAGGACACACACACACACACACACACACACACACACACACACACACACACACACACACACACACACACACACACACACACACACACACACACACACACACACACACACACACGCACGCACGCGCACGCACGCATATACACGCACGCACGCTCACGGTTCGGGGAGAGCGACCTACTAGCGACCAGTGAAGAGGCGGGGCCAGGAGCTCGGACTCGACCCCTGCAACCTCAACTAGGTGAATACACACACACACACACACTCACACTCACGCTCACACTCACGCTCACTCTCACTCATACATTACATAATTATGCACATAACGTCAATTATGCATATACCATTTTGTCCAAACATTGCCAATGAATAAAAAACTATGCATTACCCTCTGACATCCTGCTGCATATATTCAAATATGCTTCTATTCTCCCTCTAACAGTCCATCTACAATTGCAAATTAAATTAATATTTCTCTTCGTCTCTCTCAAAATGTCAATTTATCAGGAAGTGACGTCCTTGTAAATCTTAGTTAGATAAATCTGATTGTAACTGATTAAGATAATTGCACAAAGAACAAATACAAATAATGTATGCCTAGGTATACTGTTAGTCCTTACACTGTTTATTTTCTAGGTCTTTGTATATGCTCACAGCCAACCGTCCACAGGACGGCTATGGGGTACAAAATACGCTGGCCACTTCGTCAGCAAAATCACATCCATAAAACTGGTCTAGAAATCGCTGTTTATCCGTATTGCGCTAAACTACTGTAATTCATTAAGGTTCTCTACTGAAATCTCTACAAACCTGTGAATTGACGAAGTTAAAGAAATTAATTACCTGTTTGTAATTATATAATGTTTGGAAGCCCATAGCGGTCATAGAGAGCCATGGAAAATGGAAGATAATTGGGTTTGATCCAAGGAAAGTTAGTGTAGCCTCAATTCCTTGATTCAAAGAACCCTTAATCAAGGTTTTTGCCTCTCCACTCCACCCCGACGTTTGGTCAGTTTAAAATAATGGCGAGGATATTAGCCTAAGAACGGGGCGCACATTTCTCCCAAATCCTCCCGTTTGGTGTTATGTGCAACTGATTGTGAAACATTTTAATTGTTCACCAATGAATTGGCAAACAATTAAAATGTTTCGTTTCAGTTGTAGTATCTGCAATAACTGAGGTGCCTCAATGGATCCAAGGGACTTTCTAGTTTTAATTTGGATTTTTAACTGAAGCTGGTTATTTTAGTTTGGTCTGATTTGTTATATTTTTTTTTTATATTTTATTCATACTAGTAGTTCTTATGCTTTCTAACTTTTAAGTTGGATGTTCTTGCTATTTTATTTTTATTGCCAGAGTTCTGAATGATCACTCGACCCACCGGCATCCAGGTAATCCTGGAGAGCGAAACGTTGCCACAATAAAATGTCACATTAGTTGCACTTGTGCCCTTATACCTAACAGTGGTGAGTTACCACCTATTCCACAGGCACTGTATGATCCCTGAGAGTTTAGCGCTTGTCTGAGTATAATGATATGATAGGCTTGTTTATGTGCCACTTTATTCACGACTGTTCTAACCTAAACTACACCAGCCCATTTTTTTAATAAATATTTGTAAAAATTATAAAAACCATGAACAGTTTAGTTATTCAACACTCCGAACATTTATCACAGCTAAGTAACAATTGGCTGACAGTGACATTATTACTAACTTGCTGCTGTCAACCACTTTGCACTTAGCTGAACAATGTATCAACTTTAGTGCTGTCATGACGTGCTGTATTTTGTCTATTACAGTAATCACATTTCATTAGTAGCATTCCACAAACCTTATCAATAAATAGTTGTCGTTTGCATACGTCACACTGTAGGATATTCAGATTTGATTCGAGGAATGGGACTAATTCGCTCCAGTTCCTCAGGTCAAGAACCTCTTTACAGTCACGGAGTCCGACAGCCAGAAATCACTTTTATCCTAGAGACCAGTTAGCTGAACCAGTATGTAATTTTCAAACTTTTTACCATACTTCCGAAAAAAGGATTATCATTTCTCATTCACGCTAAAACCAACCTTTACGTG
Organism: Cherax quadricarinatus; assembly: GCF_038502225.1. NCBI lineage: Eukaryota > Metazoa > Arthropoda > Malacostraca > Decapoda > Parastacidae > Cherax > Cherax quadricarinatus. Next base: position 17,102,545 of record NC_091370.1, read on the forward strand.
GCATAAAATTAATCACGCTGGGAAGAAAACACACATGTAATTCTTAAACAATGGTGGAGTTTTATCAGTAGGTATTGTGGTCCAGTTCTCGCGTTTCGTGTCATGTTTATTTTCGTAGATGAGTAGTTAGGTTTAATATTTTAAGGTTATCCGCAGTGCGGTCAGCCAGTACGAGACGGGGAAATGGAACTGCTAATTTCTCATATGATAAAAGTCGATGTAAAGTATCCGTGTGAACCTTAACCACAATTGTAACGAAGATGACGTACAGGCAAAACACGAGTCGGACAATAAAGAAAGCAAATTCTAGTAATCAGTACCTAGTTGTAAATATAACGTTTCACTTTAAACAGCCTAGCCACAAGAACAAATTCATTCACAGGCCCCATTAAACAGCCTAGCCACAAGAACAAATTCATTCACAGGCCCCATTAAACAGCCTAGCCACAAGAACAAATTCATTCACAGGCCCCATTAAACAGCCTAGCCACAAGAACAAATTCATTCACAGGCCCCATTAAACAGCCTAGCCACAAGAACAAATTCATTCACAGGCCCCATTAAACAGCCTAGCCACAACAAATTCATTCACAGGCCCCATTAAACAGCCTAGCCACAAGAACAAATTCATTCATAGGCCCCATTAAACAGCCTAGCCACAAGAACAAATTCATTCATAGGCTCCATTAAACAGCCTAGCCACAAGAACAAATTCATTCATAGGCCCCATTAAACAGCCTAGCCACAAGAACAAATTCATTCATAGGCCCCCATTAAACAGCCTAGCCACAAGAACAAATTCATTCATAGGCCCCCATTAAACAGCCTAGCCACAAGAACAAATTCATTCATAGGCCCCCATTAAACAGCCTAGCCACAAGAACAAATTCATTCATAGGCCCCCATTAAACAGCCTAGCCACAAGAACAAATTCATTCACAGGCCCCATAATGAATGCCCTCCACGTGAACAAAAAAAAATAAAAACCAATGCATAACAATGCTGTGTGTTAATTCACCAACTCGTATATACACGTTTAATTAAGCAGCTGATGCAGGGAAGCTAGGTTTATCTCAGGGTGAATCAGAGGCTGAAGAGAAGAAGACAGTTTTGTTCCTCTGGGCAATCACGCACTCTTTGAATCATCCTCACTGCCTCATCCCGGCATTAAGAGAAGAAAAAAAAAAGGAATTTCCTGTCCGCTGGTCATCTCTGTGAGAAGAAAAATATTACTAAGCCCACTCATGTGCAACAAATTAAAATATTTATGAACTTGGTTTAGAATTTGATTGAGGTTATGCCCGAGTAAGAATTAGTACTTTTATATACAACTATTATTATTATTATTATTAATTATTATTATTATTATTAACGTATGTATGTAGTATAGATATACTGTATATAGCAACGTGATTGGCTATCCTATTTTGTTCTTTTTAATCTAAAATATATGTCAACATTTGTGTAACCTGTAAAGTAAATTAGACATTTTTAAAGCACATAAAATTTAATTTCTAAATAACAAGATCTCCCAATAAAAACAAACTAATACAAATCCATATCATGAATTATGTTACAACTTCAGCTATTGGGAATACCAGTCAGTTTACTTCCCCTCTACAACCTCAATTGTTTCGTGCTTTGGAAATTTGTTTAATTGGGGAATGTAAAGTAATCTGGTTCGGTCCGAGTAATAGGGTGTATTTAATTATTCTGATACAGAACTCTTCACTGAGTCAGTGTACCTTTTCTTGATGGGTTGTATAGCTTTATAAAAGGCTTTAGATCTTCGGCTATATACAGTATGTTTTTTTCTTGTCAGGCTATTCATAGAACACGCAAATGTCTGTTAATTCCCGTCGAAGGTAACAGTAATCTTCTAAATCAACAGATTATGGGATTTATGCTTAGGAAGATAAGATTCAAGGGCGAGAAGGTTTGGCATTTCCTGCCGGACGAAAGGTGCCGCTAAAGGTTAATTTGATTGTCCAACGCGAGGGGGGCAGCTGGGCGGCTCCCACCACCTAAAGGTTTAGTTTACACCCGTGGGAGACTTAATGTACACACACCTCTGCCATTTTTCACATCCCGCCTACACGGGACCCCTTTTTCCCATCTAGCGCCCATCAAGAATACAAGCGGGTGGTCTGATGTATTGAGCCTGCGCGCACTTCACTGCAATACATGCAGGTTAGGTTTGACATGAAAATGGAAGAAAATTGAGTCACCTGAACTATTCAATTTCGGTAACGCATGGTTAGCCAGACCCGCTGGAGACTTTTTTTTTTTTTTTTTTTTAAGATAACGCGGGTGTTTTAGGAGTTCTGTTGTTTGTTTGTCGCACAGCGCATTGTTAGACCTTACTGGTTACATTACGGAGTATGGGAAAAAAATCTGGCTATTTACTTATAAAAGCCAGTCTTTCAAGCGCTGTGCCGCCCTCTCTAAGGTTTCTTAGCGCTGTTGAGTGGCTGGTGAACCCATTTTTCCTTGGATCGAACCTGCTTGTCTTCCATTTTCCCAACCGCTGTATAATCCTAACAGGTTTAGCTCTTTCCCCGATGAATGTAATAAAGAAATCGTAATACGTGCTTCCACACCAGAAATTGTGATCTGCACCTTGCCCCTTCCACCCACATGGCTACATCATACCCCCCACCACCCACGTCACACATTACGTGCTTTGAACCAGAGTACATCGAAATATAATTAGACAACGCATGTAAAAGAAAAAGAAATTGTGTGTAACGCTACAGACTGTGGCTCCGTATAAGGTAGACAATGACCAACTACCCTTGAGCATGGTAAAAACAAGAAGAGCGCAGTAACCATCACACTTTTATTTTATCTTTTACTAAGATCTAGCATATGTGCTTAAAAAATGTAAGTAACATCCTTGACCCACGAAATAAAATGGGAAAATGCACTAAAAACACCTATTCGTATTTTCTTTTACACTAGCCTTTTATATGAGTATCCAGTGTCAATGTTCATTAACCCAACGTAACAGAGAAATCACCCCATTCACGTTAGCCCTAAGCCATTCTCTCGTGTTTTGACTTTAAATTCGACTGGCTGGCATTACTACTTGTGGTCTATTAGACCCTATCACCACTACTCTTCAAATTATGAAAAGTTTGCTTCCCACATCCTCATCCCGCTCCTTAGAATTTCTTATCCTGAGGGTGAATTCTTGTTTCCTAACGTACTTATGACTGGTTTGTGTTTGTGTTTTATCATGTAAAGTGTCACGATCACGTCTTCCCTGGTCTTTTTCTGTCAAGGTTGGTTGGCTCTGTTACCATTCTGTTTTCAAACCTCACGGATCGATACCATGCCTAACCCTTCTAGGGTAGGGTAGGTGCCTGAGCCCGAGCCTTTAGCTCATAAGACTGTCATTCCCATTTGCCCCCTTGGGGCGGGGATGGCAGACCAGAGAGGCCTAGCTTGTGGCTAGGCCTGGGGACAGTTGGTCCCAAAGATGAGGAGGTACTTGTGCCTCCTCCCATGGGAGACTTAGGTCTCAGACACTCCCTAAATGGTCCCAAATCTGCACACAGAAATCACTCCCTACGAAAGTAAAAGACTGGGCAGGCGATGCAAAATGCCGCCAATAAAAAGTAGGGGCGCCATTGGTACACTAAGAGAAAACACCATAAGTGTCCGGGGCCCAAAACTGTTCAACAGCCTCCCATCAAGCATTAGGGGAATTGCCAATAAACCCCTGGCTGCCTTCAAGAGAGAGCTGGACAGATACCTAAAGTCGGTGCCGGATCAGCCGGGCTGTGGCTCGTACGTCGGACTGCGTGCGGCCAGCAGTAACAGCCTAGTTGATCAGGCCCTGATCCATCGGGAGGCCTGGTCGTGGACCGGGCCGCGGGGGCGTTGATCCCCGGAATAACCTCCAGGTAACCTCCAGGTAAAGAGGGAGCCAAGGCCGGGCCGGGAGAATACCGGCTAATCTTTAATAATAATAACCTCAGAACCTATATCATCTATTATAATCTGTAAGGGATGACCTATATTAAAGTTTGTGAAAGTAGTTCCATGTTATGCGGATTGTGTTGTTTTTTGGCGATATGTTTAGTTAATGTTCACTCTAGTCACTTTCCTTTCAAATATTTCCCAATCCAGTCCACATTTTTTTTTATCTGGTCCAGCTCTTCATTCCTATTTGTGTAACCATATTGTTTGGTTTGAACTCTGTAACCACCCACAAAACCACTTGAGCAACATTCGTCTTGTATCTTGTCTCACTCCTTTTGTTGTTCTCGTTAGTTTCACGCCATTAGGTAACAGTAGAGTCATTTACTTGGGTTCTTGGAGGAACTTGTTTGTTACCATCCTTCTTGGACTGCTTATTTAACGTCTCATCGTTCACTATAATGATCACTTGTGTGCGCTCTGTGTAACTACCTATGTGGCTCAGGTCATATCTCGTAGTTTAGGCTCCGAACCTTTGCCACTAGATAGGAGGCATGCTTTTTTCAGTTTGGGTTTCGTTCTGCATTTATGCTACACACGCCTTGGTCGTTCGCATGGTTCAGTAGTTTAGTCTTTTGGTTAAGATTGAAGACCGACCTTATTTGCAAGGGCATGAAGACCGGCCTTGTTTACAAGGGTGTGAAGACCGGCCTTGTTTGCAAGGGTATAAACCTTGGTAATTGATTCAGACATGTGGTTTAAAAAATGACAAGTGAACAAACACTGGACACTTGTTTGACAGCTTATAGATTATCAAAAGTGATGAAGTATATCTAGTATTTGCTCACGCGTACCTGTGTATACAAGCCTAGTATATGCGGTTGTAATTTTGTTCGATTTTTAAGTAGATTTCTTTCAGGTGGTGGTGTCTCGTGTTGCCATAGGTGCTCAGGTTTATTTGTTTGTACATGCAGGGGAATAGCTAAAATAACCTTATTTGGACCGGTCTTGTAGACTGTCCGTCATTTTGCAGTGTGCACATCCTTATTTCCTTAAGATGTTTGATCATGAAAGACACTTTTTTTTCCTTAAGGGATGAGAGTTTGGTGAAGGGGGGGTGGCCCTTGCAACAGGAGAAACATCATTTCCTTTCTTCGACACGCGTTACCCATGTGAGGGAGGAAATGGTCATGTTTGTTGGCAGTAAACCGTGTAAGGTGTTAAGAGGCAGAGAGGGTGCGGCGCCATGCTGGGTTGCTGGTGTCTAAATGTGCTCCACGATGTCGCCAGGAGTCTTACCCACACCTCAGCCATCGTTTATTTCCAGGAGTTGCAGCTTCCATCTCAGATCATTTTAGATCCCCAAGTTTTCTAACATTACAGTATTTGTTAAGGTCTTTTAAGATGTCGCTCCACCTAGCAGTAAAAAAAAAATGAGCTGGTCACGTGTATGTCAGGTGAGGTGGCCGGGCGTAGTCATCGTGGTAAAGGAAATGCCTGTGTTGAAGGCGGCCTGTGATGTTGGTTAATCTGCCTCTGCTTCTCAGAGCGTTCTGCAGCCTCCTGGACCCGACTGTCTTGCACCTCTTCCAGTGTCAGAGAAGAACGAGGCTTTAATCAGATGTACGGACCTTATCAAAACCATGGTCATTTTTTTTTTAACGCCATGGTGTTTTTTCCTTCATCGTTGAATGTCCTCGACTCTCTGCATAACTGATAACGTGCTTATTGAAATAGTCATGTATATATTTGCAAGAATTGCAGAGAGGAATTGCATTGACGTGTGCTTGCAGAACAAGGTTGATAAATTAGCTACTAAAATACGCCGAAGTAGTCCGATATAACTTTTACATCAATCCTTATTTTTTTTTTAGTAACGTAATGAAGGAATTATGACGAGAATGCAGTTAAAAGCCATTTATGGGCCTATAAACCACTATGCCAACATGAACGTTGACAAGCATGTTTACAAAACAATGTTCATTGTGTTAACAGTCGGACAGATGTTGCAGTGGTTAAGCATATACTTGGTTATTAGTCCATTTGGAAGTTTGACACAATGAACAAACTAATGCAAAGTATGTAGTTAAATATATAAGTTTGAACGCAAATATACTGGACATTAACCCTTAAATTCAGTAGTTTATTACTCTTGTTTATTTTTGTAAGTTTTTTTTTCTCTATGATCATTGTGAATGTGCAAATGTTTACATTTTTTCTTCGTACAGGTCATTTATAAAAATTAAAACATGATTCTTGTGCCACACGCGGTGACATTCTCACGAGGTGATTGCCTTGTGTGGAGGTTGCCTGATCGGTTCCCAGTACTTCTTACACAATTTCCCCTTTCGCATTTTCCGTTCATAAACCCTTTTTACTGTAATTGTTTGCTTATTGTTCCTCCTTTTATTGCTTTTGTTTTATACAAGCCGTTCAGAGAATCGTATTGAAATCTTTTTTAAAATCTAAATCAGTGTAATTATGCCACTAAGTAGTTTAATAGACTGTATTAGTCGTTTTAACTGAGGGGTGTAGTGTAAGCGTTTATCCCTGCCCCTTTACTGGGCGTGAACTAGCGTACTATAGCTTACTGTGAATAGACTCGGACTTAATAAATTACACATGTGCTACACTTGGGTATCTTTATTGAGGAAACGTTTCGCCACACAGTGGCTTCATCAGTCCATTTGAGAATGGTGAAGAACAGGAGGAGTTTGAGGTAATCAGTCCCTCAGCCGTGAGTCGATGTAATCAGCCTTGAAAAGATTGTACATACAACGGACTTGTACAACTTCATATGTCATTCGTTTTTCTTACCATTCCTAAGGCTCGTATGAAGTAATTACCTAGTAGTTTTTATACGAATAAAGCGTAAGCTTGTCGTATCTCTTATTATTTATATCATGTTAACAGCGGAAGGTAAACATTGTTTATCAACGGCTTCATAAAACTCCTGGAGAGCGAAAAGTTGCCACAATAAAATGTCACATTAGTTGCACTTGTCCTTTTATCTAACATTGTTTATCACAAGGAGCCTGGGACTGCTGGCAAGAGTACATTTGTGTACTAGAGTCCAAACTCTGTGGGAGAGTTTAGGGAGAAAAGGTTTGAAGGTCGATTACTGTTTGCTGTAGTACATAGTCTGATCATATTCCCATATATTGGGCAAGTAAAACATTCAAGGGACTGGCAGGGTCGGCTGGGTTAAGGACTATTTATATTGATAAATTAGACACATGTGCAACTCTTGGGTATCTTTATTGAGGAAACGTTTCGCCACACAGTGGCTTCATCAGTCCATACATAGGAGAAACTTGAAGAACAGGAGGAGAATGAGGTAATCAGTCCCTCAACCTTGAGTCAGTGTTCAGTCCATCAATCTTGAGTAGAATACGGCAGATGAGCGGAGAAGCAGCTTATAAACCGTATGGCAGGAGAGGTGTAGCAGTCATAGGTAGTGTCACATTTGTTCAATGTGGAAGTAGGTTGTGCCCAACCTACTTCTTGGGATCTTAATACTTAGGAATTCTTCGCTTGCCTATTTCTTGGGCACAACCTACTTCCACATTGAACAAATGTGACACTACCTATGACTGCTACACCTCTCCTGCCATACGGTTTATAAGCTGCTTCTCCGCTCATCTGCCGTATTCTACTCAAGATTGATGGACTGAACACATTGACTCAAGGTTGAGGGACTGATTACCTCATTCTCCTCCTGTTCAAGTTTCTCCTATGTATGGACTGATGAAGCCACTGTGTGGCGAAACGCTTCCTCAATAAAGATACCCAAGAGTTGCACATGTGTCTAATTTATCAACATGTCGGTTCTCTGAACCATTCATCTACAAAACTATTTATATTGTTGGAAGTCTTCTGTAGCTGTTTTAATGATTTTTATCGGATTTCTTTAGGGAGTCCGGTGTTACAGGATAGTTGGAAACCTTTGCTCAACTGTCATAAAGATGATTGTAACTAAGTTATTATAGTAATTTTTGAGAAATGTTTGCTACTTAATAGTTTGTATATATTGGCGTGTAACTAAATTCAATCCAGATTAGTGGGGCATTCAGATTCTTCGTGTTAGGGAACAATATCTTCATTAAATCAAGAGTTAAAAGTTCCCCTATCTAAATTTCGTTGTTTATGTCAGCAACATTAGCCCATATAACACCACAGTCACGTCATACATTCTATTTTGAAAGTTAGCGTAATATATCTCAAAACTACTTTTAGTTTCCTTTCATCATCGGAAAAAGTGCTGGGGGTAAGTTAGCCCAGACATTAACGCCTGGTACGACTGCTTTTATCGTCATTTGCAGCTGGTTCGTGCGAAGTGCGGCCAATTGGTCGATGATCTCACTCACGGTGATCATTATGCAAAACAAAACATAAACCTTGTTTTGCCTCCGTCGCTCGCCTTTGTTGTCCCCGACCTCCCGCCTCATGCCCTCCCGTTCGCCCGCCTTTGTTGTACTGTCCTCCCGCCTTTGTTGTCCTCGTCCGTCCGACTTCGTTGCTCCGTCCTCCCGACTATGCTGCCCCCGTCCTCCCGACTTTTTTTGCCCCCGTCCTCCTGACTTTGTTGCCCCCGTCCGCCCGCCTTTGTTGCCCCCGTCCGCCCGCCTTTGTTGCCCCCGTCCGCCCGCCTTTGTTGCCTCCTTCCGCCTGCTGCCATCTCGCCCGGTCTCTTTTGCTGCCCCATCCGCCTGCCTGCTGCCTTCTGTCCGTCCTGCTGCTGCCCTCGCACCCCCTCTCTCCTGCCCTCAACCCCCCCTCTTCTGCTACCCTTTCCATCCGCCGGTTGCCTGCTGTCTTTGATGCCTGTCAAAAAACAAGTCGTCTTATTTTTTCCTTTTTCACAATTTGACTTGCTAACATGCTATTCTTGATTCCTTCTGCAGTCGTCTTCATATGCTGCAATCTTTGTGGATGAGAGTTTGATGAATGAGTGGGTTGGGTGATGTGCTCTTGCTATATTACTCCCTTATCGCATTGCCAGTTTTCCTGGTATATAACTGCACTTCTCGTTTACTGTTGGTATCCAATTTTGGTTTAATAAAAACAACCTTAGTAGATACTTGAAGGGTTGCGTTAATCTCTGCACCATTTAAATTCATTTGGAAACCATTGTGCAGTACTTGTTAAATCCAGGACAGGTTGGTGGTGGCGGCTCGTGTATGGCTGCCAAAAGTTATCATCATGAGTTGCGAGTCAGGATTATTTACCTGCCGACGACCCTACTGATGTTCAGTGTGATGTATACTTGTAAAATTTATAACATGGTACGTGGCCGTTGCGAACTGATACACCATTTGCTGTTTCTTGAGGTCTCACCTTAGCAGATTCCCCTCTCACCTTAAGGCCCCTCTACTGCAGGAGGGGGTTATTCAGGCCTCAGTCAAGCCACTCGCCAATATAAAGATTATCTCGGTTCCTATAATGAGGAATGAAGCAAAGTGAGTGTACACGAACTTGTAATAATGTTTTTATACTTATCTTTATCCGTTGTTTTCCCATTTTTACAAAGCTTATCATTACTAAGGCTTTTCTCGGCTCAGTTGTCAAGTCCCTTCCTCCTTTATATTCTTCCCGCTAACTTGTTGCGTAAGTTTTGGTGGCGTAGCTCTTCCTGAGCTGGTATGTCTGGGTGTAAGCAACACGACACCCCTGCACGATGCACTATATGGATCGTAAACTAGTTAATGTATGGTTTGTGTGTGCGCCCATCACGTCCACTAACTCAACCACAGTTGATTTCACTTTTGCCCCCACTGCCCTGCCTCTTGTTAACTGTGGTACACCCATTACACACTCCAAACTTCACACTCTCCTCATTTTTTTTCTTTATATTGTCCTATCATTCATTCACTATGTACATTTTCCAACATGCAAGTTTCAGTTAACTTTCACTAATCCCATATTAATAATATTTTTTTTATTTGGACAATATTTACTATTTTCTTTTCATACCACTTTTCCTACATCCAACTGTACTTTCCCCTGTTCGTGAAGCCACTCGTCCAGACACAACTGTGTACTCAGCACAGCAACAGTGCTTCACGGTCCTCACCCCCACCTCCTTCATTTCCATACCAATCATATATCTTGAGTAAGGTACCACACCCTTCCTACGTTCAGTAAACTCGCCATCAACCAGCAGGTGGTGTGTATAATACCCTCTGTGACCCCTACCTCCTGCCAGGTTGTATGATCAGTCCGACTGTGGTCCATTGAAGTGCTCTTAGGGATAGGAATTGAAGGTATCATCCTTTTCCTTGGATCAGCTCTGATTACATCCTATCCCCCAGGCCCTGTATGACCCTTACGAATTTAGAGCTTCCTCGTGAATATAATAGTAGTGCTAACACTGGGCCACATGAAGCTTCTTCCAAGCCTGACTTTTGGTGTCCAGGTAATCAGCCAGAAGGACTGGTCAAAGACCGGTCCGAAGATCCCGAGAATTATCACCAGGTAGACACCAGGTAAGTAGACAATGGCTGATGCCCATGATTTTAGCCACGTGGGGCAGGGAAGGATACCACATCTTCCTACAGCCTCAAGCTAGTCGTGGTCGCTCCCGAGCCTCCCCATGATATATTAGTCATGGACGTTGATGGATAGAGTAGGTAGGACGAAAGGATAGCTAGGGTTGTTGGAGGAGCTGGCCAGGGTACTGATTAGATTGGGTAGGCGAGATAAGTGGGGCCGTCGAAAGGGAGGGAGAAATAGGAACGGACGGTCCTCCCCTCTCCCTGGGGAGAGAAGTACAACTTCCCTATGGAGACGGCCATCACCTCCCATTGGATCTTACCTGTAGAAGATTCTGAGGGTAAACCCACCCATCCATTCACCCTCCCTCAGCTCAGACTAGGCATCATGGGTAATACCTTATCAACCAGCCTGTTGGTTCTAGCCGCACGCAGTCCATCCGTAGGCATGACAGCCCTCAGCTGACTTGAAACTTCTCAGGCTCTCACTTGAAGGCAGCCAGGGGTCTGTTGGTAATTCCCCTTGTGTATAAAGGGAGGGTGTTGGAAAATCCTGACCCCCTTGACGCTTCTTAAATTATCTTTGTGTACCCACTGCACTTTAGCTTTCCATTGCGGTTATTTTGAATCATTTGCTGAGCCTCTTCGTTGGGAGTAATTTCATGATGCAGATTTGGGACAATCCCTCTTGCATTTTCCAAGTGTAAATTATGATGAGTCCATCTCCCCTCCGTTCCAAGGAGTACAGTTGGAGGGATTTCTTTCATTCCCAGTAATTTACTTGATTGAATTTATACGGGTAGTGAAGAATTACTGTACAATTTCGCCTACTTTAAAAGGGGTTGTTAGTGTACAACAATCCAGTAAAGGGAGAACAGTTGACTTGTCATCATTGGCTTGGTATCTTTTGGTTTTGAAGGTTCCTGTTAGCTAATCATTTTCCTTGCGGTTGTGATAAAACTTTCGCAGGAGGAGAGGGGGCTACAGCATCACACCTGAGACAATTTTAAATTATTAATCACAGTGGACCTCCCCTTCCACCCACATAATCAGATTGGGAGGACCAGCAATCAGGACGTCCTCTGGAATATAGTTCTCCATTTTCATTTATATTTATTTACATTGAATTGTGAATAACGTGCTCAATTAACAGCTTAGTTAAAACTGTGCCATAGTTACCAACAAAAGCTATTCATTACAGTGAAAGGGGTTGTAACACACCTGGGCTAGCTTCTAACGGCTGTTACTGTAGTAATTTTATTAATTTTAATCTGTGGTGTTGCGACCAGGACTTGCATGGTAACTTGTTGTAGTAAAGCTTGCTGTTATTCATTGATATGCCCGACTGATTGATTTTCACATTTATCTATCATCACGGCATCAACTTTGTGGTGGTAGTAATACGGTAACGTCTGCTTTTATAGCTTTCTGCGGCTGCAGTGGCGAAGGCGAAGACTGCAATTGATGTAGCTCGTTCGGTGATGGCAGCGGCGGTCACCGAGAAATTATGGTGCTATGACTTTCTCCTTTGATTCTCATGCTTTGACCTCTTGCAGAGAAAATAGAGGTAACATAATATTACACATCATATACTCTCCCGTCTTCAGTTGGGGCTTTGATATTTTTGGCCTTAAGGATTTTCTTATATTTCTCTGGGCTACGTATATATTTATGACCCTCATATTCACCGAGAAGTAACCAACAGACCTTGCCTGGTATATTATATATTCAATAAACCGTGCAAGGCAAGCCGTTTGTGATATATATATTACGCATCGGCAACCTAAATGAAACCTAAATAGAAGCCCCGAGCTTCATTTCTGGACAGTAAATTCCAGCAGAGTTGCCTTTGTCTTGTTACATGTGGAATAAAGTGGTCGTAGCCATGGTGCTGTAGAAGATTTATTGTTAATTGTGGTTTATAGTGGAGCCTAGCACGATAAGAGCCCAAATTATATAGTGGAGCCTAGCAGACTATGCAGCAGACCCTAGCAAACTATATAGCTGGCCTAGCACAAGAGGCCAAAGTATCTAGTGATGCCTAGCAAGCAGTGGAGGCCAGCACCATAGTCTAAAACTAGTTATCTAGTGGAGTGTAATATAATACAGAAGCCAAACTTTTAGCTTCTCGTGTGACCGGACGCTCAGAGACGGTGCTGTTCTTTCTTAACATTTATAATACCTGCTTATTTAAAGCGCGTGGATTACTTTATAAAACCATCAAAATGTGTTTACTAGTAATGCTATAATTTTACCATGCAAAAATTAGACGTTGAACATCCCACCGTAAGAGCAGCAGCTGCAAATGCTGCCGATCATTCTATGGATGATCGTATTTGTGAAAATCTAGGAAAATGGTGTCATTAGGTGGGTAGAAGTGCTGACGGCATCATGGCAGCCAGTGACTAAGATGGACTACGTGTAGGTAAGCTAATTATAAAGATCAGTGTTCATGGAAACGCCCTGTGTGAAACGGGTTCATATTTAGTTTTATGAAGAAATTAAAGGCTAGTGAGAGAATAGTGGTTTTGACGTTTTTCATGGGTAACAGTTGTAATATGAAATTCTTTAACTAAACAGTGACCTTATAGGTAACTTATTCTATCTTTCATGTTCAATTATTCAACAAGGAATTTCCAAATGCAGTGTACAGCATCCATGTAAACGAAACTGGCTTATTGTACAAGAACTCTTGTAAGTGTCGCCGGGAATTAGTTCGTGCCCCAGAGATCACTTGATAAAGTTTGGAGTTTGAGACTGTATCTTAGCGGAATGATCAGAGATTATGCATAAGTGACTAAAGTAACGTGTGGTTACTGCTGCCGTTGCCTGTAATAGGACCAATGACAACCAGTTTGGAAAAGTGAGTTCTAAGACGTCAGTATCTCCACCATCACCATAAAACCATCGATGTTATGGAGAGTGTCACGATTTGACGAAGACACTGACAGGTGATTTTTTCTGACGGTTATATAAGCAAACCCTTGTGCAAGGGTTGGCAACCTGCATATCGCGTCCAATTGGTGCATATTCTTGTTTACAGAAACTGTACAAACCATCCTTTTTCACAAATTTGAAGAGTAGGTATATTCAGGCACTTGAAGGCCATGCATCAGTACAGCTGGTGGTCAGGGTTAAGTGGTGGGGCCAGAGGCTATGACTCAACCTTTTCAAACTCAACTGGACGAATACTCTCTCCAACATTGAGAGAATTTTAAAAATATAATAGCCCAGAAGATATATTTTTTTTAAGTTCGCGAGAAGCATTTTCAAAGCTTGATGTCAAGGCTAGCCCGGTGCAAGTTGATTAGCTTCATGCGTTCCACAGTCTTAAGTCTGTGCACTTCTCAAAAACCTGAACCGCGCTGAGACTTCAAGTAAAGGCCGAGAGCTGGCGCTGTATTGTCAGGATCACGATCTTGAGGCCAGCTGCGTGGGAAGGCTCACCTGCCAGGTAGTGGAGTGCTGCTTGTCAGGGACGTCTATACCACACCCAGGGGGATGCAGTTGCTACTCAATATACACAACTCATTCTCTAACGTGTATACTTCTACTTTTGAAGTATCTCGTTAGTTTTGGTTAAATTATTTTAATATAAAATATCTTAAATTTGTATGTCGTTAACACCATGAAAAACTTATAAATGAGAGGGGTAACGTCTAACAGGAGAGGGTATATACACCAGTCAGTGAATTAGTTGAGAACTGTACGATGTACTACATAAGGACGGGCTGTGGGACGAGACGAGATCTCGGCTATTTAGGAAGAAGGGATTACAAGGATTTAGTTCTCGAACTGATTGTGGAAGATACTGTGATAGTCATTTGGTATTTTGACAAGTATTTGCATTAAGAATATTGGTGAGCTTTGTGTTTTTAAAGGTTAACTCGCATATTCTCATCCTAACTTACCTAAACAAAAATAAAAGGATTCTCTATGAGGGAATTTTACAAATCAAATATTAAGTGCTTAGGTTGCGTGACATGTACGAGGTGAAAGGTCTACAGACTACCTTTGTGGTGTAATAATGAGTTTTAGCCAGAGGTTTAAGGCACTAAATAGTAACCTGCGAGGGCAAACATACCGAATGAAATTGTGCGTTGAAGGTTAAGGCGTTCTGAATGAGCTCCTCCAAAGTTGACCTAATTGTACGGGAACCTTGGGAAACTGGGGAGAAGGGGTTCGGGGGGGGGGGGTTAATCCGTGCACGTAATCTTGGGGCTGCTGTAAAAGACGTGCGTGTGTGCTGCGTCCCAGTAAGGACCCCGGCTTCTGGTAGATAATAGACCCAGTCAAGCCGTCACAGATCTACCGATCTGATTTAAACACGAGTTGTGTGCTGAAGGAGGATATTAAATCAGTTGTGGTGCGTAAGAGCCTCGGTACAGGTGTCTAGCTGCTGTGGCTCAGTGCTCTACTAAATCCCCAACAGTGCTTAATTGAGATAACTATATATATCATTAGTATTAAAAATCTTAATCTAAAACTTGTATATTATTTATCCCTTTAAATCTCAATATCTATCTATCTATCTATATCTCTCTCTATCTATATCTCTCTCTATCTATATCTCTCTCTTTATCTATCTCTCTCTCTCTCTCTCTCTCTCTCTCTCTCTCTCTCTCTCTCATTGAGATTTTTAATGATTGTGCTGTATATAATTTGATGCATATAATTTTAATAATTTTTAAGATATTCCGTATAGTTTCGTTTTAAAGTTAATTTGTCTAATGTCACCGGGGGATTAAAGTTTTCGTTGTAATTTTATGTTTTTATTCGTGAAATGTCCCTATTTCGATATTTTTTGTTAATTTATCTTTTAAGGATTTTTTTTTTCAGGGCGCTTATCTATTAAATGTTTCTTTTCATTATTCTTGTTATAAACCCCCGTCACGTTTGACCTGGTCCTGAACATAGCAAGTCACCACCTTGTTCCCTACTCTTCGCTCCATTGACATTATGATAGTGGAGTGAGTACTACAGTAGGCCAACTGGCCCATGGTAGGTCATACACCCAACCATTTCCACTCGTGTATTTGTTTAGCCTAATTATAAAAGAAACTGTCTTAAGTATTCTCTTCAGTGACGCTTCTAGGCAGTTTGTTCCATTCATCTACTGTTGACAAACCGGGGCTTTCCTATATTATTTATAAATCTGGATTTATCAAACATGAACCTATTGTTTAGTTCTGTTTGGGTTAAATATTTTCTGCACCTATGTCCGCTTTATTATTTATCTTCACTGTTCCTCTGTGTTTAGGCTGTGACGAATATAAATTTATTTCCCAGAGCGAAATAGCTCAGATTCCATCTTTAGGTATTATCGTTTATGCCAAATAAGTGAAAACAGACCAGGCAGTAGAGTAATAAATATGTGCATAATTCGTTAGCAATATAGTTTTGTAATTGTTCTGACTCGTTATAATCAATTTCTCTTTTATTAATAATTATTCAGTGTGATTTATCCCATTTGGAATATTTCTGAAGGTTGATATTGAACAAAAGAACGAAGGAATATTGCTCTTAAAAAAAATTATGTAGGCATTGGCTAGTAGTAATTGTCAGAGACTCCCTGAAAGACTGTTTAACTTACCTCGATGCATTTATACTAATTTAATAAATGGCTTTGGAGCATTTACATTATACACAGGAAACGCTCCTGTCTTTATGATCAATGGCTTTGGAGCATTTACATTATACACAGGAAACGCTCCTGTCTTTATGATCTTCGTGAGCAGGTGATTGCTTTGGGCGTCCCTATGGTGTAGAGGCTGCGTTCTGCTCGCCAAGGTGTAATAGGCTTTAGGTGCGTGCTGGCAATGCCTTAGGTGGGAATACATTATGTAAATGTGTGTGTACTCCTGATAGTGTGCGTGAGCTGGTTGAACTCCGCTTATTAAATCCGTCCCCAGTGGCCTAGGTTATGATGGCTGCGTCACAGCCCTGAATTTGGCCCTTTCTCGACACTTGCAAACTTGGTGTTGTAATTAGTTTTCATATATATTCTTGTCTCTTAAATATTACTTTCCAAACGATATTTTATATCAAATCATGTAAGTAAAAGTCCTGTCAGAATTTTTGTAGCCAAGGACGAGCACCCAAGATAAATTATGTTGCAGAAATTATCACTAATATTTTCGTAAAGTACGTACATTAATTTGTACTTAGTTTTTTCTTTATTTTTTTTATTAGCTCACCTGCTGGTGTACACGTCCAACCTTTATTTAAAACTACCCAAAGTTCACTCCTGTGCTTTATTAACACGTTTTTTTATTTAATTACAGATGAACTGGAGTCTCAGATATTCCCGGGCAACAGTAGCGAGACGGACTACTTTCGGCTCTTGCAGCGGGATGGTGATTCACTCCTCATTGGTGCGAGGTAAGTTCTTCTCTTATACTCCTTGGTATTTGTAAAGTTACATAATGGCAGTGAGCTGAGTAAAAACCTTTTGTAAATGGTGTATTGCGGTGTTATATTGTATTTGCTGCCTATATTTTATTTTACAGACTTGGCCACAACCAAATTAAATGTTGGTCGTGAATAAAAGAGATCAGATGAGTCTGGGAAGACTGGTAGTGTCACAGCTGTTGTAGAATAAATAAGATAACGTTCTGTTTAAGGATTAACAGCAAACAAGATCATTGAAAACAGGCGATGTTGTTAAATGTTGGTATTCAAAGCCATGTAACGTTCTGTTTAAGGATTAACAGCAAACAAGATCATTGAAAACAGGCGATGTTGTTAAATGTTGGTATTCAAAGCCATGTGACCTAGGGCAGACATAAAGCTCAACCCCCCCCCCTCCCTCCCTCGCCTATCTAAAAAATTCTACTCCACCTTCCGCGTCAAGGGTAACCTTCATTGATTTCCTCACTGACTCATATGGACAGTTACATGACTGTTCAGACTCTACCTCCGCCAGACAGTGTATGGTAAAACGAATATTTACATTAAAAGCTCTTAGAGAAGCTTTTACGTGGGTCTTCACGTTTCAAGAGATAGGAAATTAACACCTTATTTACTTTCGAGGAATTATTAATTTAAAAAAATGCTATTTTTATTTGCATGGAAAATTGAATGAGAAATGTGATCTTTGGCCAAGCTCTTCTGTGATCTTAGGTTATTAACGAGGATCTCATTGTTTGTCAGAACAAGACTGTCTTAAAAAAATAATCTTGAACTTCTAGGAAGTCTCTAGACTCTAGATTATCATTCAGACTTAGTTTGGCTAAAATTAAAATTTTCTCTACCACATTTTGTCTTGATTTCCTCCCCAAAACACTTGGCTGTTTTCTGAGTTCAGAAAATACTATTAAAATAAACTTCTCATGTGATATAAATTCTATTCTGATAGTTTCTGGTCCGTATGCCTTTATGTATGTTTTATGCAGTATTTCATGTTTTCTCTGTATGTATATATCGCCACCCCCACCCTCCTGGTTCTTTCAGTCACTGTGGAATAATTTAAACCCTTGAATGTGGCATTCGGCTGTTATTGAATGGGGTTCCATTGCCTTGCTTAGTATTAACTAAAAAATTTATTATTTATGTTAACGTTATTTTAATCCTTAGTATCACAGTCGTTCTAACAAGATACCTTGTTTTATAAACATTTTCCTAAATTTTTTTTTCTTCCATACCTAGTAACTATATTTTTGTTTCACACTCGTACCTCTTTATCTTCAACAGTTTCAAGTCAGATACAATTCAGCAATGGCTTCCTCGACTGAACCAGTCAGTGCTATCTCTCGTGCCCAGAAATTTGTGCCTCATCTTTTACATTCATATGTATTGTAGGAATTATTCGTTTTTAATGAACACAAGTTGTAAATTCCTTTCGGTACTTGTCTGACCAGTAATGTACGCCAGTTCTAGAGATCCATTTACTGTTCAACTGCTCAGTCTTCTTGGCAAAATATGTATAATCTGGATCCTTCCCTTTCACATAATTACATCAATACTGTAATTTGAAATTAAGAAATCAGCTGTTAGTAAATTTGCCGGATACACCATCATTGATGATTTTTTTTTCTAATCAAATATCATCACTGATCTCGGATTTTAAATATAATTTTTATACCGTTTTTTTTCCCCATACACATACCAACAGTAACATTGTCTTTCCACCACCTCCTTCTAAAGATAAAAAAAAATCGCACCATTATAACAAAACGAACCTACCGTTATTTTAGACTATAATATTTTAAACTTATAACGCAGTCTCATCTTTCATGAACAACAAAGGGCATGTTATATTTCTGTGCAAACTGCATGTGCGTATTTCTGGTCTTTTCATTAGTATTGTGAAAATTAAATTGCAAAATTTTAAAAATAATCATACCCAAAACGTGTCGCATTTAGTGCAATGAAAAGTGTAGTTTTATCAACGCTCATTGCATTCACATTGCACTGACCAGCGAAAAGCAAAGCTTATGATAGTTGATTTTTCCTGTCACTGTTGTAGCAGTGATGGTGAGGTTTGCATGGTGGTTGATGTGGGTAGTGTTGAGTGGCAAGGATCAGTTTTCACTGTCTGCACCTCCTCCAAGGACAAGGTGGTCTTTGTTGTGAGGTGAACCTTCCTAAAGGATGCAGTTACTAATCAAGGAGTTGGTAAGGATATTGCGTGTGTTTCAGTTCAATCATATTTTACGTCTGGATAATCTAGGGTAAGTTAGACTGTGAATTTATACTTTGCTTGCTTTAAAATTTTCTTGTGGGAATGCAGCTAGTCTGAGTAGATCTATTACCCACTATGATGATATGAACGTTAGGTAAGTAGACTTATGGACTTATGGAGCAACCTGCAGGGTGAACAGACCGACTGATATAACCAAGCCTCAGCTGGGCTACTACAAGTACCTCAGGTAGTTTGGCAGACATAGATGAACAGACCAAATGCAAAGTATGTGGCCAGCCCTATGGTCACTTTTTTTTTTTGACACTTTCGTTTGCCTACCTATTGAAGAATAGAGTATAACCTGTGTAACGTCATGGTATATTAATGAAAATAAGATACCAGACGTATAAGAAAATTTCTTATAGTATTTGCTTGCAACAGAAGTCAGTTTTAGATCCAATTCCAGATGTCGCAGGCTGGTCCTGGACCGGGCAGCGGGGGCGTTGACCCCCGAAAGACCCCATAGGTATACTCCTATTAACTTTATGGGGCGTATGTAGTTCCTAAGTCTAGTGTGTATCTATTTGCCCTTGCGCTACCATGCATAGGAAGAATATGGGGCACATAATAAACTAGTCGCTTCGGGGACAAAATCTAATCTAAAATTCTTGGCAGTAACATATAATTTGTAAAATGTATAAATTCACACATTGGACCTCCAATAATTGTTGTTAAAAAAAAAAAAAGATACATCAAACTGCACTTACTCAGTACACTATTCATACATTACTTTGAAGCGTGATATTTAACGTAGCTAACGAGTTTACCCTGCAAATGTGTCTTGCCTTTGAGTTCCGAGAGTTTCTACTCCTGGAGCCCGGCCATGGGCCAGGCTCGTATGGTGCTTGCTTGGTCAACCAGGCTGTTGCTACTGGTGGCCCGCTGGCCCACATCCATCACAGCACCGTGATGTAGGCGCACCCTTACTATAAGCTACATGAAGGTGATTTCGAGGGTCACCGTCCCCGCGGCCTGGTCCTAGATTAAGTCTGTTTATGACTTAACCAGGCTGTCAGTTCTAGCATAGAGTAAATCCACCATAACACAGCTAAGTTTCTGGTCAGCCGGGATGTGATGCAAACGTTGGACTGCGTTCGACAAGAACCAGCAGCCTGGTTGATCAGGTAGTCTACCGAGAGGCCGTCTGAGAGCGGGTCGCGGCGACTTTGGCTCTTGTAATGGTCCTCAGATAAATTTCAGGATTCATGGAAGCGCAAAACACCACTAACACGAGCATTTTGTATTCTCTGGAGAATGAGCATAGATCTAAGTTCCTATATAGTTCCATATATTCTAGTGCTACTTTTCACAGGAATATATACGGGGACCGCAATAAACCTAGTCGCTTCGGCGGCAAAATCTAAATCTCGGTGAAGCGTGACTCTTATTGTGAAAATAAATCTAGTGAATAAATAAATAAATGACATCTTGCAGAGAAACCGCTCTCTGGCACGGAGAAATAATAGACTAGTCACGGGGAAAATACATCACCTGGTTTGATAATGTACGCCTGTGACTGTAAATAATGAGGGACGTTAGTCACCCAGTCTCCCTCCGTCTCCCTATGAGAGCCGTAGCCCCTCCCAGACTGCTTGCACACGTAGTTGGTGTATCAGCAAACTGCTAGTCACCAGCCATCTGTCTTCGTAAAAAAAAATGTGTTTATAAAAGAATTGAAGGTGCATTATTAAACGTCTTTTTCGTGGTGTACCCGGCCGCTGTTATATTCAAATCTATGGTACTCTTAAGAACATAATGAAGAAACTGCAGTAGGCTTGTTGGTCCACAATAAGCAAGTCCAGTAACACCCATTCTTCGGGTAGATTTTTTACTTACGTTGTTAATTGGTTAATTTTCGGTAATTTACATTTAGTCTTAATTTAAAATAACGTACGTAGAAAAGATAAATCCATACTGTGAACCACCATCGGTGTGGCAAAGTAGAGAATTTTCTTTTGTAGCGAACTTCCAGTCGTTTGTAAATACAAACTGTCTTAAGAGGACAGGTTGTCACCAGATAAGACAGGTGTGTCGGACCCGAGACAAGTCTAACCTGATATATTTATTGGCGCATATGTCTCCCACGTCAAGCGGATTGGATTGAGTTTCTCGACAGCCGAGATTTGGTTCATGATTTGTAAATGTACTTATATTTATCTTAACTGGTATACTTGTATTAAGAATAAGAGCTTAATTATGTTTTAGTGTGTGTGTGTGTGTCAGTGTACTTGTATTGTGCCGTGTATTATACGACTGTTAACGTCGTTCAGTCTTCAACAGATTCAGCAAGGTTGAGGGACTGATACCTCACTGTTATTTCATTCTTCCACCTCTCCAGTATAATAATGAAGATACCCAAATGTTGCACAGGTGTTATATTCATGCATGTATGCAGTTCTTGGTCTTTGAGATTAATAAGGCGAGCACAGTCAATGTAAAATTCCAGAAATATGTTTTATAAATCTATAGGCAGCACCTGATTTTCCTAATAAATTAGAGTAAGCAGCACTGACTTCCTATAAACAAGGCTGAGTGCTGCTGATATCAGGTCTCCAACGAATTTTCTTAGCTAAATTTCTTTTTGGCGTGAAATAATTCAAAGGATGTTAAAGAATATTTTGTGTTGTCTCGTAAGTAACATTGAGGAACTGCACAAGAAGTAAGACTTTATCACGCCCTAGTGCTGCATTAACACTAATGTATTGGCCGTGCAGGCAAGCCTCCACACAAGGCTGGTCGCACTCACTACGCTAAGCTTGACCTTTCCCGTGACTGAAAAGGTGCCTGTTGGGACTGAGCGTGTTTCTCTTTGACCTTATCGGACCATTTGAAGGACACTCGTTCATTTTGGGGCTGGACCAACGTGTTGATGTGGTGCTACGCACCACTGATGGACTTAAGGGAGTGTGGGGGATAATTATAACACAGTAGCTGAGATCTTTAGCACATTGACCCTTGTTAGCGCCCTGCTTGGTCTCAGCAGGTGCTTTATATTCGTGTGTTTGATGCTCATTTTTTGGGGAGATCATTCCAGTGCTCTTTTAGAGCTCTTATATTCGTTATTCTGCCTCGCAATCATTGGAATGTTCTTTCGAAACCCTATTGACCGTTTTTTATTCTTTGTATAATTTTTTTTTTTATATTTGTTAATGATTCCGTGATCGCCGTTTTCGTGGCCCAGTTTCAGACCAGACCTAAATTGCTAAAGAATAAGAACTAAGAAAGAGAGGAAAGTAAAGTGTGGACTGAATCCAGGTAGTAGTTGGGGAGAGTTGCTACTCATCTTGCAACCCTTTGGTGGGTTTCTCAAGTTCTGCTTCCGCAGCCCGACCTTGAGCGAGTGTTTGGTGCTTTCCTGGTCAACTAGGCTGTTGCTGCTGGCGACCTGCTCTCTCGCCTATACGATACAAACTAAGGACCAGCAATATTGACTATAAAACTTACAACTGGCTTCCGTGTCACTCTCAGGACAGTAGTAAATTCCTGGATAGTTAAATGTCTACCAACCTCTTGTTTCCACCAGAGCTGTCTGTGTGTCTTATTGTATTTTTCCTTATGGCCACTAGGAGCACGATACTGACCGATTGCGGATCACGGCAGCTGCCTCGTAAAATCAGATTGAAAGGATTGTCAGTAGACCATGAAAGGTTGAAATACAGTCGCATTGACAGGTGATGGCAGGTAAGTTATTGCTGCCGGTTTATGGCTAGTAAAAAATGTAGCGGTCTTCCTACGAGGCTATGGAGGTGACGCGGAGGGAGAGTTGAATGTAAAATGTGGCAGGAAAGTGCAAGACGGTTGGCGTGAGAATTGAGTGGTTGTGGTAGCGATACTATGGGAACATTAGAGGTTGTGGAGAGTTTTAAGGGTGTGGGAGGGAAGCGGAAAGCACGAGTGATTGCAAGATGACGTTTCTGTAGTGTGGGGGAGGGGAGCATACAAATATTTTTAACTAAGGATGAAGTAAGGAAATTGTGATAATCAGGCGGGAGGGCAAACACAGAGAAAACTTGTGGAAGATTGAGAATAGTATATAATTACCTACATCACAGAGATTATTTGGATCTGGTAGCATAGGAGGGGGCCACTTTTTTAAAAGAGAAAATGAAAATCCTAATACGAGCACAATATATTCATTATTGAGAAAATAATCTTATACCAAGAAATAATAACTATATGTATTATATAAGTAATCTCCTACATAGATTCAGCGTTTGGAGTCTTCGTAGCCTCGTATTAAAGACAAGAAGATTAGAGTATCAGTACCAGGTTACGGAAAGCTAATTTTACACATCTGGAAGAGAAAAGGTGAAGGATTGTGATACTCAGTGACAGTCTCGCCTTTAACACAAAAGTACTTAACACAGCTGACTGTGACTGGAGAGGTATGACGACACCGACAGTATATAGATCAAGACAATGCACAATTCCAGACATTTATTGAGGAAATGGTTCGCCGTAAATGGCTTTCTCAGACTGAAGAAACCACTTGTAGCAAAACGTTTCCTCAGTAAATGTTTTAAACTGCGCATGTCTTTACGCAACAAACTGTTAGTCTAAGCCTCAATTGACACTGAAAATCAAGATTATAGCACTTGGTATATATTGAAACACTTTTCTAGTTTGTAAATGTTCTCTTAATTCTCACACCCGCTTTTTTCGTGGTGGTAAATGGGTATCTGACAATGTGGTCATAGTATATCAGTGTCGGCAAGAGGGATGACAGCAGCGGCCTGGTATCCCCTCGAGCAAGACCATCGCCGCCTGCAGCATTGGTCGCACCCACAGCTGGTAGATCCGCAACAAGAACCTTGCCCGCCAACTTACAAAAACGTGTGATGTCATTGCCACTCTGGTGGCAGGGGGAGAAACATGCTAACGATGCTCCCCACAAAATTCCTTCATGTTCTTGTAATTTGTTTTTCTTGACCCGCCTATTTTGTTAATATATGTGACTGGGTTTATCCAAGAGAGGCAAACTCCTTTTTATCCTGGCGTCCTTGTATGTTTAAACCGATGGGGACAGGCAGTGATTTAGGAGTTTGTTTTTCTCAGTTTTTCAAAGGTTCATGGGTTTTGATGGTTCTGTAGCTGTCATAAGAAGACGCTACTTAAATATTTACCCCTCAGTAAAGCCTTTAAATTATTGGGAATACCTTTAAATTCGTATATCCTCGCTGGAAGAGAAAGAGATGTGCATGATAAATATGTAACTGGAAAGTACTTAAGGGCCTTGTCTTTAATTTTCACACTGAAATCCTTTTGAGAACATCCTAGGAAGTTTGAACCAGTGAAGAACGGCTTGACTTTGTACTAACCCATTTTTAACTTTTTTTAGCAGCATTAGATATCGCTTATTATTGTTAAACTTGTATATATCCTATAGCCTTCGGAGAACTTGTGCTTTTAGTACAGATATAATGTTGGTATTAATACTTAATCAATATTTTACGCCTGCCAGTCCTGAACTATATTATTATAACAGCGAAAAGGTATTTAAATATATGAATATCTCAATTTAAATTTGAACCACTATGCATTTTTTTTGTAAAGCATGGTGGGTGGTAGCTATTTTTTTTTCGTCTACAGTAACCACCGCTAAATCACGGTGTGGTGCGACCATGTATGTATTTTATCTTTTAAAATTTGTAAGCGTTCACCTAATTTGAAACCTTGATTATGGGTATGTGGGTAGACCTAGCAGTGTCTGACTAAGTGGATAGGCATTGTACTGTGCTTGGGAACGTTAATAAGCATCGCAGTGCCTGGGAATGTAGGCAGGCACGCAAGTGTGTCTGGGAAGGTAGTTGACAGCGCTTGGGTGGTGGCACCCAGGCGAGTTCACACGGCATTGGACCTCCTAAAGGCAGTCCTGCTGGCACTGCACTTGGCTACCCTTTTGAGGCTGCATTAACAATTAATTGCTGTCAGGGTTGAAGACCTTTTTAAGTAACCCAATTAACATTGTTTTTTGTGGTTGTGCAAGTTGTTTCGTACGTGTGTGCGCGTATTTTTTTTTTCGATTTTAGCCTCTGATTTTGGTAAGAAATTGTACCTACTCTCTCTTTCCTGGGATCGAACCCTGTTACCACCCATTACCCTTCCCCAGACGTTGCATGATCCCTACATAGAAATCCAAATATTCTTTTTCAACCCTTTTTATCTACTTCTCCGAGGCTATGGGTCCCACAATTTGCACTTGAGGTGGACCCCTTATATATATATATATATATATATATATATATATATATATATATATATATATATATATATATATATATATATATATATATATATATATATATATATATATATATATATATATATATATTTATGTCGTGCCGAATATGTAAAACTGGTCAATTAGCAAGAACACATTTAAAATTATGTCCTTTCTAAAATTTTCTCTTATACATTTAAAGACATTTTTTTCATTAATGTTAATGGAAAAATTTTTAATTTTGCTCTAAAAGAATCTTAGAAAACTTGCCTAACCTTATTATAACAAGAACAATTTATTTTAGCCTAACGCAACTAAATATATTTTAGATTTGTTTGCAGTAATTTAATACTAAACAAACACAGTGAAATATATTTTTTTCGTTAGGTTCAGAATGATTTTGGCGAAATTATTGCATACACAAATTTTCACTTGTCCTATATGGCAAGATGAGCGTTGCTATTTAAGCCAAGATCGCAAGTTCTGCCTATTCGGCACGACATATATATATATATATATATATATATATATATATATATATATATATATATATATATATATATATATATATATATATATATATATATATATATTTATTATGTGTGTGTGTGAATGTGTATAGAAATCTTTTTCGTATTTCCAGGCTGTTCTTAAATTCTTATTTTCATATTGACTTTTTTTTCGTTGCTAGCAAATACCACTGGTGGGTGTGGTAAGGCACGACACAGTACCGCTCTTCACTATTCATTGTGCTCAATTTAATTAAAAAGAGTGAAACTGACGTGCCGAGGGGAGTGTTGTTTTATCTAGTTGAGTATTTCTCACTGTGGGCCGCCGGTAGCACTTATTTTATTTTTGCGGGTATACTGCTTCATTTTTTATTCATTTCATGTATCTACGATAAAGCCTGAGGGAAGCAGAGGGATACATAGCTCTCCGTAATGCTGATATATAGATGAGGGATAATCGGTATAGGTATTGGAGTTATGCTCTGATGGTAGTGAGGTGATGGCTGGAGGAAGTGGGGAGATGTAGTGATGCTGGGTTAGTAGTAATTGTTGCTTGTGTAGTGGTGGTTTTTGCGAATGTTCAGATTTTGTTTGCCGCATACAAGTCAATATGCTTTCCCATATACCATGGCGGTTTATCTCGCTTGGTTTTATGGTTTACATCCAACTGTTATTGTACATGCCTCGTGGGGTGCTTCTTGGTACTGTTAGTTTTTATGTGGCGTAATGAGGGAGGACGAGCTAGCTAATCCTTGTGTGATTGTGGTCAAGGTCAGGCACCGCCTGTGTCCTCCATCCCCAGTCTCCATTATTAAAACATTTTACTCAGGAATTCGGTTGTCTTTGTGGTGAACGTCCACAGAGTTCACTACTTGTTGATATACACACTGAGAGGCATTTCTTGAGGGATATATACTGAGATTAAACCTTTACTCTGTCAGTGATTAGGTTATTAATAGTGATAGCTGATAGACTTTTAAATGTAGTCTCGATCATATTACACTAAAGTCCTGTTTTAGAGACTAAAAATAAGCATTTAAATGGGCCAAATAAATATATTGTGGGCTATAAATATTCAGTGAATAATCTAATTTGAACACTTCACAAAATATATGAACCTCTTTTAGCCCGTTTCACAAAGGTGGCAGCAAAACAGTGGCACAGAAACTGATGCCACATTATCAATCTTAAAAGAATTCTAAGATTAGAAGGTACTGTATGGTTCTGTCGGGATTATTTTTTTTCCCATGAATGCAGTAATAAGAATAAGATTGGTACATAAACTGAATCACGTTATTTCCATGACAGTTAGCTAGGAGTAGAGCAGGACACTCCTGCGCCTCGCTACTTAGACCTGCATGACATAATTTTAGACGCTGAAATGCCATTAGAGACTGGTACAAAAGGTTGAAATTCATTGTGTGAAAACTTGAACCTGCCAGTCACAACTAACAATAATTGCCTTACAAATTTCTGCACAAAAACTGAATGCTGGAATCTCCAAGCCTCTCCTTGAAAAGCATTACTCATCTATATAAGTGGCATCCCTGAAACTTTTTTACGAAATTACAATTACGACATTATACAACGAATCGCATAATGATTAGTAGATTCGACATTAAAAGCAACACCAGACGAGCCTGGCCCAAGGCCGGGCTCTGGGAGTAGAAACACACTCGAAACTCATCAAAGGTGGGTATAACAAACAAGTCTTCATAATTGAAAAAAAGATGTAGGGCTAGATCTAGTTGAGTTAGATTAGACCAAGGTGCCGCATAATGCAGTCTTAATTGTCTCGTCAGTTAAAAAATAGGTCGGCAGACACAATTTAGGGTGTTGCTTATAACAAAAGCCCTCTAAGCTTTCGTGTGTACTTACAGTTGTGGGTCAAGTACCCTCCTGATGTCCGTCTCAGCACGGGATGGACAAACTCGATTTATTGCTGGTAGCTTCCTCTTCGTCCTCCTACTGCAGCTTCGTAAACTTGAGCCCCCCCCCCCCCTTTTTTTTTTTATCAGTTCAAAGGTCTACAAGGGTTAGGCTGAATCAAGTTTTTGTTTGTTTTACATGCTGATAATTGTTACTCCATCTTGGCTTAATTCGAAGACCGGTTCTAACAATATCTTTATCAGAGTATTTAATGCCGCAGCTTATATAAATGGAACAAAGTGAAGTTGGGAAAATATATGGACCAGAGATACGAGACCTTAATTAAAAACGTTTGTTTCCTATTTTACCTCTTTCTTCTATCCCTGCCTTCCCTTTCCCCTCTTCTCCATATCGTTGTTCGTCGTAATATTCATAAGGTAAAATTATCAGACGGGGATCATTCATGAAATGATTCACCACTGGTTCAGTAGCTTCAGTGATTTGTATTAAACGTTTAATAAAGAATAGTTTAAGGTGTACCATTGAGATTGTGTTACTTGTTTTAAATATCACAGGTAGATCCCTCGGCTTTTATTCACTTTCGTACTTCACATGTGCGCCTTTTCTAAACTAGCCACCTTCCGTTTCCTTCCCGCACCACTCTGAACCTTCCACTGTATTTTTACTGACCCCGTGGGACTTGGCCGCCCCATGCCAGTTCAGACAGGGTCGAAGCCTCTTTTTTTTTTTTTACTGGCTTTGTCATTTTCTGTGTTGATTACCACTCGTCACGGATTTCCTAAAAGCATACATAAGAGTTATAGTTATAATGCTAGGTTAGAAATTCATGTAGGCCAGTGCCAGTAGTGTGTTCACGGCTCTACGTAGCGCAGAAATGAAGGGTAGCGTTTTCGGGCCTACCTCACACCCTCTATTGTGCGATCCTGTAGTCTTCGTTTTGCATTTCGGGGATCATTGAACCATCTGTCCAGGTGACAGAGTAGTCCTCCCTAGCACAGCAGTTCTGCCACCTGGCTCTGCTGATAGATCGATACCCATACACTGTATACTTTCACCCCCTTTATTTTTTTTAGCCTGAAAAAGGTAAATAAAATAATCTTCCAGTTACTGCTATGTTGATCTCCGTGGCAACTAGAAATTAAAAATTATTTATCTGCTACATCACGTTGGAACTACTTTTAAAATGCCTGTGTGGCTATTAGTTATTACAGAGTTCGGTAGGTATTCTGCCATCAGGTGTAGCTTTGTGTTAATGGACTTGAGACTACTGCGGCTAACTGCAATCTAATTAGGACAGTTAGTGCTGCTCTTTTCCGAGTAATGGGTAGCAGAATCAGCCTACCAGTGACTGCTATAATTAAGTTTCCTTTAACAAAATGACAGTTCTAAATGGTATAAAAGACGAACGGTTCCCTTCACACCCCATCTCCGCACTATCCTTTTCCCCATATATCTCTAAGAAAACTTACTGAACGCTTCCTCCCCCCCCCTCCAAGCCTCGTAGCTAAGTAAAAAGAGCAGCTCCTGGAAAGCCTCCCTATTTCCTTTCCTGATGGAGTTGGCGCCCCTCTGGAGGCCGGCATAATATCCGAAAGGGAGGGAAGAGTGGCGGAGCACCACTACAATCTAGAATTTTTGCTCTTGCAACTATATTGATATGCAAACTGGCCACTTGAGATGTAGCAGCGTAAAGTGGATTTCCTCTTAAGATAGTTCTCTTGGTCTTTTGGAAAGTTTGGTCATGCATTTAACTGTAAACTATAGGTACAGGTACAAGCAGTGTTAAAACTGACCGATGCAAACTAGAAAAATACGCTTATTGTGACGGCGTATTTATACTCTTCCTTTATCTGAATGTTTATCTATTCTCTATGGGAAAATCTGGAAGGTTTTCATTTTTAATCCGTAGAGAGTTCCGAAATTTGATTACAAGTTTGATTACAACTTTCTTATAAATAAATCGCATAGTTTTAACTTTAAAAGATTTAAATTATATTAATCCAAAATACCTTAGCTTTTAATAATCTCGAATTGTCTTTTCTTTTATGTTACGGATTATTCAATACGACTTGAGGACAGGAATACATTAGTTCATCTTATTTTAACCCACATCTCTGCATAGTATTAGTGGTCTGATAGGCATTTTGTGGTGAAATTTTGTCGCGCTCAAACGTTCTCATTGGTATTCCTATAAAGTTTTATTATTCATGCAATATGTTGAAATGTTTCCTATCCTATTTTTCAGTGAGAACTGTTTGCGGTCTTTGTTTCAGTAGCGGCTAATCTCTTGTTGTTTATTTGTGCTTATTTTTATATAAAAATGATTTTCGATATTATAATTATTACTTATTGATTATACTTGCTTGATAATTACATTAAACCAAAGATGACATTAAATTGTAGAAGGTTGACACACGAAATTGCCCAGCGTAAAGTTTTACTCTCATGAATAGCTCCTAAGGGATCTAGGTTAGGTGGAGTCATGAGGAGTGTTGGGCAACGCGGGAGACTGTGTCCTCCGTCAGGAAGCTCTTAGGGCGGAGATGGCTCGCCAGCCCTACGCAGCCTGCCCCAGCCATTCATTGGGCCGAGGGCAATTTATTAAACTTGCCCCCCGGGCATTCTTAACCCGTGCTAACTTGTCGTTCTGGAGGAGGGATCGTGGGGCAGGAGACGACGAATGGGAAGCGCCGGGATGGAATAGTAAAACCCAGCCGCCAGCACCCGCTGTTAAATGTTCCTCGGCTGGTGCAGCCAAGCCAAGAAACTGCTAGTTTGGAACACAGCTGCTCAAACAAAAAGGTGGATTAAATTCCACGAGACTGGAAGGAAGGACAGGAAGGAAATTCTGCAAGGGTGGAAAAATAATGAAGTTTTCTTAATTGCGAAGCGGTGCTTTGGCGAGTTGTTTACAGTTTGTGGACCTGGCCTCACCAGAGAGTTAAATATGAAAGTTGATAAAACTGTAGCAGTGCCAGGGATCAAACGTAGAATATTTGTCTTAGAACGTGGTGGGAATGTTTAGTAGAATATCTTAGAATTGAATGTAGGGCGTTTCTACCAATGGAACGTCCTGCAGTATTACTTAATGACCTTTATCCATACCAAACCTGACCTGACCGTCACTAGACCTAGCCAGACTAACATAACCTAATGTAATCTAAGTACCTAACATCCAGACCTGCCCTAATCGTCCGCAGGCACACTCGCCCGTCTATTCGTAGAATTATGCATTCGTGGATTTATCCAAAGTATTTTCAAAGCTCTTGAAAGTACTTGCTTCGATGACAATACTTACCCGGTTGTAATATATATTTAGTTAAACTAAATCCTATCCATAGGCCTTACATTATTTCAACAATAACCTGTGACTTTGTAAATGGTCCAAGTCGGACCGAAACGTCGTCGTAAGCTTCTCTCTTCTATGTGCGGGCTATTTGTGTATGGTTCCAGTCACGGTATTGTGCTTTTTTTTTTTTTGTTATTTATGCACTTGGGAACCTTAAGACGACGTTTCACTCAGTCCTGGACCCGTGTCAGTAGTCCAGGACGGAGCGAAAAGTAATCATAGAGTTTCCTCTCTTCAGTATAACTTTTTGGTGAATTGTTCCAGTCACGGGATCGAAAAGCAGATTAAGTAATGCCAGAAAATAGAAGAAAAACGTGGAAGCAGGAATGAAATTGAAAAACGAACACTTGATCTTATAAACGGATAGAACTGGGAAAATATGAGATCCAGAAATATCGGAACTGCAATAGCAAGGCGAAAAATGGGACAGCTAGTGCCGTGCCAACTGACTATATTGTCGGCTCTGTCGCTGACACAAGGAGACGCCAAGCTGACACTTAACACACGTCTGGCAAATTTTATGACGTTCGGTAAAACACAGGAAACTGTGTTTTATATATTGAGAAATCTTAGGATTTTTAATATTAGCTGTAATTATTGTTCAATGGAATAAATGTAGATTGATAAAACATTCAGCACGGCACAAAAATGAGTGTTAATATTTAAAACCATAAAGATCGTAGGTGTGCAGAAAATTCGGTTTCGATAGGTAATCATATAACCAAAGTGACGGAATAAGGCAGGAAGCCTCATTCTAACAAGTCACGTTAAATTCATTTGCAACTTAAAACAAAACTTGTTTAATTGGGCACTTTACTTCTTTCCATTGGTGATTATTTGAGCCTAAATAGTTGAGATTGTTCCCTGCGAAAGGTTTGTGTGCGGTTGTTTAATCGTGGCTGCTTCTGGTTGGGTCACTGTGACGCCAGAGTGTCTGGCTCCCATCAGTCAGTCTCGGTAGCTGCCACAAGTTCTAACGTTTTGAAATGTTGCTTCTCGGATGCAGTTAATAGAAATGGAAAGAAACACATTTTAAATATTTTTATTTGTATCGTCTTCATTCATTTTTTTTTTTTTTTTTACAATAGTTCAGGGCAATTCTTCTTTTGAATAAAATACTGTTAACTGAAAATGTCAGAACCAGAAAGTGTCTTTTTGTTAAAAGAAAGTTGAAGAGGAGGGTTGGAGAAAGAAGAGGCAGCGGCGGCGAGTGTTATTTACGCAGTGTTGGGGCTGGAGATCCAATTCTTATAATGGATATTGAATTCCTTCGTGTGTGGCTCGTGCCTCGGTAAACTAGGATTGTTTGGTGGGAGGGAGGGCAGGCTGGGGGGAAGTACACTATTTGAGGGATCTTCCACCGCCTCCCTTAAGAGCGTTTATAACTGACAACTTGTGATGAAGGTCTGATTTTCTGAGTGGGAAGGGGAGGGGGATTGTTTTCTGACCAGGAAACTGTCTTTTGATTTTTCATACAGGTACTTTTTCTGTACATAAAATAGATTTGAGGTAATGGCACATAATCTGCAAGCATTCTAGCAACTATCAGTAACAAATTTTTATACGCTCACAAAACAGCATATTATGTATGAATGTTTTTTTTAATTTGTGTTTGTTTGCCTTTCATGGGGATGGGGGTGCCTTGATGCTGACGAAGGACTCTTCATCCAAGGAGTTGGGGGTTAACTTTTTCTTTGCCTCAGATTTGATTACCTATTCCCCAGATGTATGCTTTCTGAGGGCTTATCGCTGCCAAGATTACGATGATTGATGCTAATTGTAATAATAACAGTGCAATGTCAACTCTGGTGTATGCCATAAATTTTAACATTAAATTGATTCAAAGTTTTAATACAAATAGTAATAATAATGGTAACAGAAAAGTATAAGGAAGCCTGATGATTTGTGGTGATATTTAGGTTTACATATATAACATTTTAGGTATAATTGATCAAACGAAACCTGTCCCAGTAATGTGTATTTTGGGAAAAATCTTATGCCTTGATGTATTTTTTGTGAATTAACATTAAATTTTCATTACATAAACTGAGCAAACTAACCTAACCTTGCTGAGATTACCATAATCTAATTGGCCTTATTTAACGCCAGCTAAATATATGCATTAATAACACATTTACCGCTTTTATAAAATTGGTGACGCAGTTACCTCCTGTTACTATATGCTTAAAAGAGTACCTAGTGCTCTTGTTATTACGATTTGGTGATTTTTTAAGAATTTGTTTTCCCCGTTTATTTAATTGCTGTTGGACTTTGACATTGCTGTCATTGTTGTTGGTATAAAACAGAAGGGAAACGGGATTCACGGAGTATACTCGTGGACGTCCTTAAAAACTTTAAGAAACGAAAATAAAAGTGAGTGTGGGAGGCAGCGGGCTCTTCCCGCCGGCCTTTGATAGTTTGACAGCAATGTACCCAAGTTATAGTCCAACTTTTCCTTTGTTTGCTCCGTGACTATTTTGGCCATAGCTGGAAAACACCAGCAATGCTGTGAAGATCGGGACTTTCAATGTATTTGTTCTTAATTCAATTGTAGTCCAAAGAAAAAAGTGAGGGGGGGGGAAGTACGAAAATCACTCTTACTACTTAGGCGCACATAACAAAATTGTTTTGCTAGTAAAGTGTCTTCTAGAAATTTCCTTTCTTCAAGAGTGTTAAAAGTTTGAAATCTATTTACCGAGCTATAGCTGCGAGACAGGAATGAGAGAAAATTTGAGTTATTGCTGGAAAAGAGTGCCTCTAGACAAAATTTGCACCACTCGGGAAATATGTCGATGTATCAGTATTATGGAAGAGCGTAAGCCAGGTGGCGTGTCTTCCTTGTTGTTGGCTAATTTACATTTGTGTGCCAGGTAAAGTTTGAGAAGGTGGCACTAACTCTTACTTCTTATTCTTACAGAAACATCGTCTACAATATCAGTGTCCACAACTTGGAAGAGAACTTCAGTCAAGTAAGTTATGATTTGTGCTTATACAACATAGTTGTACACGCAGGTTTCTTGTGTAGTTACATGGGTTCAAAGATACTTGGTTAGTCAATAGGCTCTCTTGGCTATCCAGATAGTAAGTTTTAACCATCTCGTCTATCGATAAACGCATAGATTTCAACCTAAAAAAAATAGTCATTGTTCCGAGATATATTTTTGTATTGATAGTTTGATTAGTAAATATTAAATATATAGCTTTTATATATTAGTGTATTTTATGTTACGATTAATAAATTTAATTGTAAACAAATTGGGTCACTGGAACTCGGAGCTTGTCTAATAAAAAAAAAACTTGTACACGTTTACGCTAATTAAATTAAAAGTGAAACTGTCCATATTTTCCAGTTTCTTTTTTTTAAGACTACTGAAATGTCTCGGACACTTACCCAAATCCCCAATAGCATTATTCCCGTGGTGTTGGCATACCATTACTGAGGTCTCCTAAATCCCACCGATATAGCAAATCCGGGGGTGAGCCTGGTGGTATCGGCAGGCGGGTCCATTTCATTATTCTGGAGGCGTGATAGAGCCTTCTTGATGGCGCGTCACACCCGAGGCAGCCTATCACAATCCTCTCTCCTTCCGCAGAGCCCTGGCATCTTTAGTAGGATTATCATGCGGAAAATGTCATGTAATTATGTGATTTATAATAGTTGCTCTGAAAAAAAAACACTTAATGGAGTATGAATTACATAGATTAAGGTGGAATCTGCGGTGATGAGTTTCATAATCTCCCCAGCATGAGGTTACATAAAGTAGGTATACAAGAGGGAGGGGTATCTGGGGTTTAAAGTAAAACTTTGTGCTCATGGGTACTTAAGTAGGGTAGGTGGGTTATTTTCAGGGCAGAAACCTTGACTTTACTCCAGTGAAAAAGACAAATGCGCTATAATGCGATATTTGCTCAGTTTCGCCCCACACTATGGGCTTTATTAAGTCTCAGACAGATCTGTTTGAGACTTTATGAAGCCCACTGTGGGCGAAACGTTGTCAGTCAAGGGTCTCGTCATACTGCATTTCTCTTTTTCCATCGTGTCGATATTTTATACCATTCATCTGTCAGTTTACTGCAACAGCGTCTGTTGAGTATTATTGTGGAGTCTCTTATGCTGCCAGTGGTGAGCAGAATAAAAAATACATAAACTGGCAGTATAAAATGGGGATTAAAGTATACTTGACGGCTAGAAACAAGGTAGATTTATGCTTTAATGGTCCTGATAGCAAATAGGCCTTGACATACACACAGGCAGGCCCCGCTTAACAGAGCTTCGCTAATACAGACTCCTGATTTTTCAGTTATACCTATTCTTCATTTATTCAGACTTCTACAGTAAATATATTCACCATTCACTATAAGCTAAGAATGAAAATATTTTAAGGCAAGTAATATGTGTACTGTATGCACTTTGTAGGCCTAGCTGTATTGCTCACTTAATGTGTAGACATGTTATCAGCCTTTATATGCATTTGAAGGTGAATAATGGCTGTGATTCACTGTACAGCCATTTTCGCTGTATAGTAGCCCGGAACCTAACCTGCTGTATAAGCGGGGCCCTTCTGTACTCGAATTTCATATAGCCCGGAACCTAACCTGCTGTATAAGCGGGGCCCTTCTGTACTCGAAGTTCATAAAAGTAAAAACAATACTTATGAAGTATGGATTGTAATTAAAATACGACGCGTTGCAAAAGTTAGTGTTAAAATAAACTGTAGCAAAAATAAAAAGTTTTTGCATTTAACAGAAAAGTAAAGATCCCAAACTATTGATCAAATGTTGAAAAAATGCCTGGAAAAAATGTACAAAGAATCCCTGGAACTCCAGGTAACAGGCCTAGAAAAGCAAAACAGGCAAACTAAACTACGAAGATAATTGGAAACCATGAAGAATCTCTTATATCTCAGGCTAGGAACATTGTCAGGGCATTAATAAAATCACATTGAAGCAACACTGGATCCTCCATAACGTCCCTGGGAATCTGGGTTAGAATGCCGTGGTGGGAATCATTGAGCAGTCTGCCCTTCGGGGAGGTGATGGGGCTGGTCACAACATCCTCGGGACAGGAGGGGCCCAGGGCTTGCCTGGTGTCATGCTCTTAACTGGACACGTGATATATGGCTTCCTCCTGAACCATGAGGGCCGTCACATAATTTTGCATGACGAGTTTATTCGCAGTTAGTGATGGTTTGTGCCTTCCTGCTATGGTGTGTATGGTTGGAGATAATGGTTGCATGTATGTAAGGTGTGGGTATGATTTTCTCTCTCTCTCCCCTCTCCCCCCTCTATCCCCCTCTCTCCCCCCCCTCTATCCCCCTCTCTCTCCCCCCCCCTCTATCCCCCTCTCCCCCCTCTCCCCCTCCCCCTCCTCCCTCCCCCTCCCCCCTCTCCCCCTCCCTCCCCCCTCTCTCCCCCCTCTTTCTCCCCTCTTTCTCCCCCTCTCTCCCCCCCCTCTCCCCCCTCTCTCCCCCCACTCTCCCCCCACTCTCCCCCCTATCCCTCTCCCCCCTCTCCCCCTCCCCCTCTCTCCCCCCTCTTCCCCCTCTCTCCCTCTCTTCCCCCTTCCCCTCTCCCCCCTCTCCCCCCTCTCTCCCTCTTTCTCCCTCTTTCTCCCTCTCTCTCATTACACAGGGTTTGGGATCCCTAGCTTTATTGACAAGCTGTTTACAGGTTAAGGATTCCTAACTTTATTGGCAAGCTAAGAGCTGTTACCTACATCAGCTCATTTGAAAGCATTTTTATTGTTATGAGACATACAAGTAGGGAACAGGATGAAGTTGGAGCCATCTGTGGGCTCTCTCCCTCTTTCTCACTCCCTCTCTCCCTCTGTATTCCATTTCACTTTCCTTCTCTTCCTCTTTCTCTGACCCCTCCTCTTTTACCCCTACCATTCTTCCCCCTCTTTTTTTTCTCTGATCCTTCCTCTCTTACTTCTCTCAATTCTTCCCCACTATATTCTTCCCCCTCTCCATTCTTCCCCGTCTTGTCTGGTTCGCGTTCTAGGTAGGGGCTGCGGAAACAAGACAGTGTTTTGACCTAAATATTAAAGATTGGATATTATTGCCAATACAAGTTAGCTTTTAATTTCCACAAATTACTCTCACTTCCGTTATTAAAGTATAATCTTCATAATTTAGTGGACAAGTAAAAGTTTAATAATCCGCCCCCAGTCTTGTCCAGGTTTTTTCCTACACTAAGGCGGTTATGTAGTTTTTCTTATATAATATTTTCTTTAAACTATTTGTTGTTCCTTCATGGGTGCTTAATCAAAGGAATTGGAGCTTCCCTCCCCTGACCTAACTTGATTATCTCTCATTCTCCAGGTTCTCGAAGTCTCGTATGGATTTAGCGCTTCCCCACGAATATAATAATGCGAGGCTGTAAGAAGAAATGTATGATTTAACAGTAATAGGAATGATATTGATAGACATGAGTAGGTAGTTAATATATTACACACGCCAACAGACTTCCCCCTATCCCAAAATAAAACCATGAGATACATTTCTGCGCAAGTTCATTGATAACATAGGTACATTAAACTAGGTTTTACATAAATTTTAGTCAAGTTGGGTTCACATTCGCAAATACATACTTGGGAAAGTTTAGACGAGATTTCGGTCCATCCTAGGCCATATCAAAACAGCTGAGCGAGGGAAAAAGCAGAGAAGACTTGAAGTCAGATTCAGGAGGGGTAAGAAGATAGATAGTACTAGAGGGAGGGGTGTGATATCAAAAATCTTGCCGATATTCAGTTTTAGGCAGATATCGATGCCATCTAAATTAGCCGATTCCTACCGATACCTTGAGAAACACTTTGAGCACGCGCTAACAAAATGGAAATTTCAAATTCGTGGAAATTAATGATAGATTTGAAGAAAGAGGAAAGCAAGGGCACTTCTGAACAGAAGCTGCATAGTAAGAAAGGTAGCGAGTGTATGTACATTTCACTGTGCCTAGGCATGAATAGACGAAGAAAAAAACGCCAGTGATAATGCGGTGGACATAAAACATGAGAGGAAACAAGTAAGCATGATTCCTATCCAGCTTTGGAATTTATATACTGGGCAAGTTTGAGGGCATGAAGGAAGAGTTGGTAGCCTAGTGTAAGAACCAGAGAGCAAATGCGTCATCTCTTGGGTTAATTTTGCTGTGAAATAAACACCTGGCATATCCTACACCTTTTATTACTTGTGCTATAACATATGGTTAACAAATTAATTGTAACTAATTTGTTTGATGTTTTATTTTGACAGAGAATTGTGTGGTTCTCCAAAGAGCAAGACAGTTCCATGTGCTTCGATAAGGGCAAGTCCGTGGTAAGTACAATACTGATTTTATGATTTATATATTTTTAAAGTTGTATGTTAGCTTTTGTTTAAGCAAGTTCTTTAAGTACAGTACATGTAAAGTCTTTAATTTTAGTTTGAGTTAATATTTTAAAGATTTACATACTTAATTGAAGCTATTTTGATAATGTCGCTCATTTTCTAAATTAATCCATTAGTTAAAATTTTAATTCGTGCTTTTAAGCATCGTTAATGCCTGTCTAAAAATGTAAAATAAATATTAGAAATAATTTCATGCCTTCTGTTGCATTAATTAAGCAGATGTATAAGCATTTTCTTTTAAGTTTTGACCTTTCATTTTTGTCTTTATTTGATACTATCTACAAATTGCCCCCTCCCCCCAATGGAAAACAGTGAAATATAGTTACACATTTAACACGCAAGGGGGCATTCAGTATTGTAATGAAATTGTAGTTTATATATTACACATTTTTTTTTATTTTTTTTACAATATCACTTGACTGGTTCGAGAGTCAGTTGGCAGGCTTGTCTAGGCTGGCAGGGTTCTGACCTGATGGTAGAGGCAGGCAGGGAATGGCTAATGACTAAACTAGACTTATCGAGCGTCACTCTTAAGCTTGATTCCAGCACGGCCCTAAATCACCCGATAATTACCTCGTTATGGAGCAGTGTCAACCTGTGAACTCGCTATCAGAGCAGACTGGTAATGGTGGAAGGGTTGAAGAAGGGAGGAGAGAAAAGGTTGGAATGGATGAGAGAATTTGGGCGAGAAGGATGAACGAGGGTCAAAGGAAAAGTGAAGTCAGAGGAAAGGTTAGAATGCTAAGAGGAAAGAGAGGCTTGTGTAAGTTTACAAGACATAGATAAGTCAACTCGAGATATTTTGCCTTCATTAGAATTTGCTGCGGCATAGCTTATAACTTGACGTTCTTTAATTTAGTTGGGTTTGTCTTCCACTGATGGGGTGTTACTGAGTTCTCAGTCTGGTATTTTACAATTTGTGAAACTGTACACGCAGGCAATGTGTACCCCAATGCATAATGCATGGAGTGAGAAGTTTTGAGTCAGGTGTGCACGCGCATCTTGACCATCCAGTATACCCTCAACCACACTGGGTTAGGTTAGGCAAGATTCGTCAGGAAAAGGGGTAATTGCTTTCTGATGCAAATCTGTCATATGATCCGCCACTGGGGCTTTTGGCCATTTGACAGAGGCCTTCAGTTGGCTTACCGATCCACCTCTTTAAAAATTAAGATTAATAATTATACTGTTCTAGAGGGTAGTAACTTTTATCTGGGAGGTCTGAAGACTTTGAACCCAAATTATTGGGCATAAGGATGTTTTTTTTTTTTAATTGGGGGGGGAATAGATTTCCTTGATTTTACAAAAACGATAAGGAAATAGCCATTGTATTTAGGAAGATGCCAGTGGACATGAAAGTAGTTTTGCTGCAATAATTGTCAAGAACGATTTTATCCAGTAACTTTTTGGAAACTGGGCAAACCCTAGTTTGCTAGGAATCTTTCTTCGTCCTGAGAGAGTATGGTAGTGAGCCTGCCATGTGAAATTTTGATGTATTGGAAGAGATTAGAATGTGTTAGGGAAACTGATTGTGCGGGGTGTGCTCTATAGTCACTGGGAAGGGGAGAGCAGCAGCGTGGAGATCACCTCACTGCTGTTCACATGTGGATGATAACTTACACGAGCGTTCTCACCTAGCTATGTTTGCAGGAGTTGATTCATAGACCCCTTTTGGTTCACCTTCTGTCGAGAAACTTACCCGATTACTAACCCCCCGGACCTGATCATACCTACTTTAGATATTGTGCATAGAATTTGCCTCCCATCTAGTTCACCCCATTTACTTAAGAGAAAAATAGTACTGTTCCTATCGCTTGTCTGCGTCTTTGGTTGTAATCTGTGTCCCCTGCAAGAGTGCTCGCGCCTGTCAGGGGATATACAGAGGCGTGTTTAGCTATACTTATCATACACGTGATTTGTGCGATAAATGCTTCAATTTATAAAATTGAGCAAAAATTATTTAATTTTCAGATTTTACTAAAAACATTAGGAAGTATAATAATGCAATCATTTAATATATTGTATGCCTAACTTTAAAATATGAAAAGACTGAAGGCCAGCAAATAAGAGTAATAAAGATTGGTAGAATACATTATTATCTAGACAATGTGTTTAACAAATGAAGACAGCTTACAGCGAATGTCAAGCAGTCAGTGTTGCCACTGACCAGAAAATTGCAGACCCTCCGTGGTATTGCCAGCATCAACCAGGGTGTGCTGGGTATGGGGCGGTGGGCCGCCAACAGCAACAATCTACCTGTTTGACAATCAGCAGAGAGGCTTGGCCTCATGCCGGGCCGCCAGAACTGAAACTCTTGTAGCAGGTCACAGGTGAATCTCAAAAGTAAACTTGAGTTTAGTTAGGATGCTGTTTGTCTTTCTGATAGTTACTTGTCGGGCAGTATCGAGCCTCGATAAAGATACTAAAATGCTAATTTAAGTTGGGT
Organism: Cherax quadricarinatus; assembly: GCF_038502225.1. Lineage (NCBI taxonomy): Eukaryota > Metazoa > Arthropoda > Malacostraca > Decapoda > Parastacidae > Cherax > Cherax quadricarinatus. The sequence goes on from NC_091370.1 coordinate 17,143,445, forward strand.
GTATGAATATAAAGCGTTAGTGGGAGCCGTGGGAGACAAGGCTCCAGGGATTAAGAGGTGAACTTGACTGGTTATATTTTCATTCCCTTTAAGAAGGGTATATACCACACTGATGTTTTCAGGGGTCATCGTCCCCGCGACCCGCTGCCAGACCAGGCCTCCTAGTGCATCATAATATGATTAACCAGGTTCTTACTGCTGGCCGCACGCAGTCCGACGTACGAACCACAGCCCGGTGGATCAAACTGATTTGGGAACTTTTGCCATGTTTAACTTGAATACATAAGGCATTGATCATCTCAAAGTTTTCCGGAATAAGATTCAAATGTGACGCGAGATAATGGGATGACACACACTAAACATTTTTTGAGGCGTTTGAATATTAAAATAAATTAATTTCACGCTGCATTGCTTTTGTTGCACATTTGGTGAGCCATTGACAGAAGAATCAACAGCCAATGTCCCAGTAAGGTCATATGTGCAGCAGACTTCAATGACCTGCCTTTCACTTTTGCTTATGGGGTGAGGGCTCTTCAAGATCTTGTCAAACACACCTTTAAAATTCGAGACGTGCATTACCACGAACACAGGAGCAACAGTTGTCTGTGTGAATATTGATCGTAGTCTCCATGAGAGTATTGTGCAATCATCACTATATGCGCTGCGAACTCTCCGTATTCGAAGTAAAAAAATATTTCTAGTTTACAGTTAGATATTAACACGTGTGAATGTAACGCTGCAGCAGTATAATATGGCCGACAATATGCTGTGTCCAGATACTCTGATAAAAAAAATAAACAAGTTCACATAACTGATCTTGAAAAGCATTGATGACTTGCATTGTATTTAATAATGGCAAAAAAAAAGAGAAATGCAAAAATAGTTTGCACATCAGCTTTTGGATAACATGAGGATACTGTACACAAACACATTAACGTGACAGTAACAAATCTCTCCTTGATAGGTATAAATTCAGGGAATTAGGCTATGATAATAAGGCAATCTGTATTTTAACAGAGCCTTTCCAATGATATATATATTTTATAATATATATATGTATATATATATATATATTATATTTATATATATTTATATAGTATCGTTGGGTGTTGTTATTGGAGTTAGATCGTTGTGTGATTGAGGGATTTACCTTGCTGGGATAGCTGAACCATTCTCTTGTTTGTTCATCTCTGGCGTAATTTTCTTTGGCGTTATTGGATTTAACTTTAACAAGATTTTAGTGCTTGTATTCTATTTTTGACCTAGTGTGTTTTATTTTTTGAGGGTTGGGATTCACGTTGCACCATATTGTTGTGGAAGCTTTTGTAAGGTAATGTAGATTTTAAATAGGGCTTTTGTTAATTTTATGTTCATAAATAAAGCCCACAACATAGTAACTATACCAAAAAATTATTTCATTACTGTCATCCACTTTTACATCGCTTGTAAGTTCACTTATTCACACGCTAGGATATATAGTATCGCTAAAAATTATGCTGTAACAGAAACCAAATTAAAACTTTCCATGTGCTACTTTTCTCTTTTAAGGACCAAGATGTTTTACTTAATTATAATTGTAATACTTTTTTTTTACATATTGCAGTTTGCATCAGTAGGAATGCTCTCGGTCTATGATCAAAGATTTTTCTCCTCTGTATTATATTTTGTAGAATATGAGGAATTTTAAGTCTTGGATGATACTCGACTTTTTTCATTCAAAATTCGGTGAGCCTTTTCATACACACCAGGTGAAATTGAGTAATTTATATCCTTTTGTCGCTTTACATTTTTCCCTCTTTTTCTCAGTAGCGTTTGTTCATAGCCGCTAGCAAGTGGAAAATTGCGGCTTCAAAATGTGCTATTCATTAAGGAATTTTGTGGAGGTCTGGAGATAGGAAAAAAAAAGCGGTTTGGCTTTTGTTGAGCAGCGATGCTGACACAGAATGACTGTGAAAGTAGTGAGTTTTTTCATCACTTCAGTGATTAGGGATGATAAGTTTGTGTAGATGCTTTATGTATTCTGTCTTGTATGTATATAAAAAGTGGAGCCTCCAGTAAATTTGGAAACGAGTACGCTTTCCAGTGCTCGTCCTGTGAGCCTTTCCACCCCATCAAAAAAAAAAAGATCAGCCGGGAATTACGACGCAGCATAATATATAGTAAATAAATATGTCGAGAATAAATCATCGTGACCCGTCCGTTAGTATGAGACGAGGGCAGATTTGTATGACATGTTTATATACTTTTAGTTAACCCCTTCCAAAATAAAATAAAAACTTGCATAATAAATTAGTCTTGGTCAGGGGTTGACAAAACACGGCTCTGAGGCCATTCCTGTCCCGCTAAAGAATTATATTCGACCCGTTACTATCTAGTAATTAGTGTCTCCTAATTAAGAAATAATTAATTTTGATTTTGTCCTAATTGGGAGCGGGTGTTGGTTAGTCATATCTTCAAGACCTGGCAGCGCTTAATGCACCTAATAACCTTTGGAATTAATCCCAGGGCGATTGTATGCTAGTGCCATTTGTGCTTTAGCGTTAGTACCATCAAGTGCCCGCCTGGTAGCCCAAGACATGTAAATTGTCTTTGGTTTTGCATATCTCTGCCCGGGAGGGTAGGGATCATATAACCGATTCTAACCTACTGTCTCCCACATGGGTAACTGTACCTATTGTCTGTTAGGCAGTATCAAAAGGCCAAGCGAACGTCTTAAAGCAGATTTCTGGAAGCAGGGCTCATACGGCAGAAATGTACAAGCCCCTAGACGGCAACACCTACTGTTTCCCTGGGTCAAGGGTCACTTCACCATATATATAGACAAACCCGAGACGAAAACTACGGCGCTGTATAACCCCTGTGTGTTTCCCGCTTCCCCCTAACAAGTTTTTCATCGATAAGTATGGCCCACGTAGCATACCCAAGCAGGATAAGCTGGTGATGTGGCCTGCTAGTCAAATAATTTTCTAATCCCCCCCCCCCTGGTCTAAACGCGTCCCAGTCTCCCAACCCCAGCAACAACAATAACATAATACCCCACAACTCTAGTTTATCTGTGATTAAAACCAGGTTTAAACACAGTCATCTAGTATAAAGGTTCTTGCAAACTAGGACACAAATAAAACATCACATTAATTAGATTACTGTGCATGTTGATATCGGACACTTCGGGAACTAATCAGATTTTCAGAAAGAACAGTTTCTCTTGTATAATGATGAATTATTTTTCCATCGTAAATCAGCTATATGACATCAGTTTAGGTTACACATACTGATTAACACCGATACGTATGTAACATACAAATGCGGTATTAGGGCAATTGTTAGAGACATTTCTCCCGTCAGGGGGGAGCCCTTCATCAACTCAATGATTGAAAGGAGAATCCCAGGCGAGTGATAGGTCTATTTAATAAGTGTCATAATACATTATTTGTCGTACTATTACCTCGGCATAGACTGTATTATCCTAATCTTGCTCCGACCGGCACCCATTATCTTTATAGTGGAGACTGCAGGAGCTCTCCTACTTGGTGAGAAATAATGATTTACTGCAGGAGGCGTCTCTACCTCATTACCATATAATGAGTTAGCTCTTCTTGGATCTTGCCGCCTGCACCACACCATCCACATAAACACACTCGCCATATTTTTTTTTCCTAAATATTTAAAGTTTCGGCTGTTCAATTTAGGTTTTTTAACGAAATTTGATACATTTGTAATTTGCAGCTAGCCTATTCTTTATGAAAGTTACATCGTGAAAACAAAAACTAGTTACATTTCGCTGTTATATTTCATCTCGCAGGGTAGATTCATACAGTAAGTAATGAGTTTTTTTTTTTTTAATCGAGCTGTAAGATTACAGTAGGGCAATGAGGATATAGTTAAACATTCTACAGAGTTCAGTATTGCGTACTAAGTTTAGGGAAGAGGCAGGTAGGTAGATGAAGAAATTTTGTAGTGATGGTACTGTGTTGCCATTATGGGAGGAGACTTGTTTTGGATGTTAATACAAAAAATGACATTGAGCTACTGTGGAATTTTTTTTTTTTTTTGAGGTATTGGCTTCAAAGAATGAGGATGATTTGGCAACCTGCCAGAAGCTGGCCGTTGATTGTTATGCTATTATCAACAGCGTTGTTGCGGCCCCTGCCAAACTAGCGGTTAAATAGTTAACCTGCCGGCCGGCAGTACCACTGGGTGCGTCATCAAACCCAATGTGGGGGCTGCTGAGCCGGCCTTAGAGCAGTAAGAGCCTGAGTGCCTCACGGTACACACCTAAGCAGTAGGTACCTGACCACCGAAGGGTACACGTCTACTGGCTTTAGTAACAGTATGTCTGATATGGCAGAAGTTGGCCATTGACATGCTATTATGTCTTTGATATGGCAGAAGCTGGCCATTGATTGATATGTTAGTGTAATACTATGACTAAAATTGTTTTTAAACCCCCCAGGACGAATGTCAGAATTATATCAGAGTTCTGGCCAAGGAGGGTGAGGGACGGTTCCTGGTGTGTGGTACCAACGCCTACAAGCCACTCTGCCGCAGATACGCTCAACAGGTAAGGAAAATTCTGGTAATTAAAACGTAAGGTAATAATTTTTAAGGTTAATATTTCAACAGCGTGTAAAAATTCAACGTAGCTAATTGGCTACATTATTGAAAAACAAAATATCCGAAAACTGAAGAATGGTAGATAGTGTATTTTTACTACGCAAGTTATTTTGATATATTAATCAAGTCAGACTTCTTAAAATTTCACGAAATACTATTTTTTAAGCAGGTTGTTCGGAAAGTTTATTCGGAAATCTAACCCTTAGACTTGAGTGTCGTTTATCACTTAATCTTGTACATAGTTTGTGATAGACTGAAAACTCGCAGGAAACCACTGTTTTTTCAGGGATATTTCATTCATTTTTGTCACGTGTACCCAACCTGTTCTAATAAAATATCTAAAAATTATTGAAAAGAGAATATGTCTAGTAACGTTGGTTTTTCGATATATTGATCTTGGGCATTTTATCAGATTATTTAAACTTAGGCAAAGTTTATAAACACATTTCATAGGAAGGGTTACGCGTATCGACAGAATTGTTAAAAAAAAAAAAGCTGGATATCGTATTTTCTCTGAAATTTTTTAACTGGTGGATTTATCATTACACCGGCTGTAGCGAGCATGATCCGATTTTACTAGCATTTTTATATTAGGGTCATGATTGAATGAATGCTCGCATACGTGAGTTTGATCACAATGATACTCGGAGTGGCCGGTCGATGAGTGATTTTCCCATAAGGTATTATTAACTTTAATAGTGGGATCCAGGTCACATGATTTGGAGTGGTATTAAATTTTCGTAAACATAATAGGTTTCCAAGTAGACTGAAGGGGTTGAATTACGAGAGGGGGCGAGGGGTAACAAACTTTAATAATGGCATAGGACACAGGGGAGATGTGATTTTAGCGTACAAGACTTTTTGATTCAGTATGGTATACAATGTTAGAAATAAGAGGCTTATGGGTCTCTCGGCTAGTGGGAAGTATTTTCACAGTCTCGGGATGGTAAAGAAGTGGGCTTAGATGGGCTAGGAAGTGGAGACAAAATGCTTGTACATGTTCAAGAGCAAGTGTGATAGTGCCAGAGACGAGAAATCGATAGTGTCGACCAGTTGAAGCTTGAAGAGGCGATCCAGGAGCAGACAAGACCAACTTGGCACAGTGCAAAATGCCCCCAATAAAAAGTAGGGGCGCCATTGGTACACTAAGGGAAAACACCATAAGTGTCCGGGGCCCAAAACTGTTCAACAGCCTCCCATCAAGCATTAGGGGAATTGCCAATAAACCCCTGGCTGCCTTCAAGAGAGAGCTGGACAGATACCTAAAGTCAGTGCCGGATCAGCCGGGCTGTGGCTCGTACGTTGGACTGCGTGCGGCTAGCAGTAACAGCCTAGTTGATCAGGCCCTGATCCATCGGGAGGCCTGGTCATGGACCGGGCCGCGGGGGCGTTGATCCCCGGAATAACCTCCAGGTATCCAGGTAACCATCTTTATAAAGAATGAAAAAAGGCACAATATAGTGACTGGAACAGTACACAAATAACCCGCACATAAAAATTTATGACGACTTTTCTTTAACTATTAATCAGTAAACACACACACACACACACACACACACACACACACACACACACACACACACACACACACACACACACACACACACTCACTCACTCACTCGAAATATTAATCCTAATACTTTTACCATTCCATTAGATGTCACTGATTTGTCTGGCTTGAAAATGGCATCATGTGGCGCAGTGTGCTAATGAGAATTAATAGTGTTTTCCTAATTTATAAGTACACTGAAACGCTTGTTAAGGCACATTCTGCACCCACTGTACGTTTAATGTGTATACACCCGTATGTAAATCTCCCTGTGACACTTTTATTGTGACACCTTTCATGGGTGGCAGAAGGGTTCCCTATCAACCACGTTGTGGTGGATATGCGGGCCAGCGGTCCACCAACTGCAATAACCTGGTTGACCAGGTAAGTACCAGACAAGCCTGGTCCAGGCCAGGCTTCGAGAGTAGAAAAAACTAGCGAAACTCATCAGAGGTATACCCGGAGTCTACCTGAAGGGTATTCTGGGGATCAACGCCCCCGCGGCCCGGTCTATGACCAGGTCTCCCGGTGGATCAGAACCTGATTAATTAGGCTGTTACTGCTTGCCGTACGTAGTCCAGCATACGAATCACAGCCCGGCTGATGCGGCACCGACTCCAGGTTTCTGTCCAGTTCCCTCTTCAAGGGTTTCGATATTTTTCTATTCTGGCAACTCGGCCGTGGGCCAGGCTTATCTGGTACAAGTCATTCAGGGTGGCAGTGACGTCACGGGCAAGGAAAATAAACATGAAAAAACTACAAGAGCTTGGGTAAGAAAACCCATGAGTTTGTTGTAATGTGTAAAGTAAGGCATACATAAAATTAAATATAATTATAAATACGAAATGGAAAATTATTAAAGGTGTCGGATAAGGAAAACTTTCTTGGTCATAAATTACCCTAGGGGGTGGGGGCCGACATGCACCTGGAGTTGGGTCACCACCAGAAAAGATGGTGGCATTGAAGAGGGAGATGTCCATTTGGGGAAGACAAAGACGTAACCAAGTGGCTTGTTGAAGGAGAGCTTTGGCACCTTTTCTAGACCATTTTGGCAGCGACCACCGTTCGTACTCGACTTGTGTAGCCTCACCCTCCAGCGACTCCTGCAACAGTAGCCAGACCTGCCTGGAGAATGGATGTTATGTTTAAAGTCAATCGACTGTACTTGGGAAGTTGGATGTTCTAGTTCTGAGCAAAGAGCTGTGCAAAAGGCTTAGGCATCCATCAAGCGTGTTATATAGGAGTGAATGGAGGCGAGTGATGGGGTTTCCTCGTTTTCGGGTCACCCTGCCTCTGTGGGAAACGTCTGTTAAAAAAAATCTATCAAACCACGTTTGGGTTTCTCCAACTTAACACTATTTTCATGTTTGGGAAACGGCAGCCTCTGTATCGACTACATGCGTCATACCCATGGATACCTGGTGGAAAAAACGACCAGCACCACTTTGCGATGATTGCCAGGTTGCAATGTCAGTTAACTGTATCTTAATAAATTGTCCTGTCTGTCAACGGGCATGCAGAATTCACTCCGACGTCACCGTCCCAATACATTTACTCTGACCTCTCCGAAACTTTCACCTTTGATGCCGACTCTTGACTTTTTAACAGAAACTAACTTATTTCACTAACTGTGATTTTTAATTTTGTCTTGCACTCTCCCTGCCCCTTTTAACCCCTCCACTCTCATACTCCTGCACTACTCTTCTTAGTACATTCCTACCTGCAGCGTTGTATGACTCAGATTTAGCGCTTCATTTGACCATTTAATTTCACTGATGTCATTATTTTACTTGTTATCCGGATGATCAACCATATTGGTTACATAAAATATGTGAACAAAACCACATGTACAGATTTGATGGAAGAACTTGAAGCCGACACGCCTGCCCAAGGGCTAGGCCTCAGTAGTAGGAAAACTCTTGAAACCCATCATAAGTATATAATTCCTGAGGGTTCAGTGTTGCCTAACGAATGTAATAATCTGAAACAACATTATGGGTGCTATGTGCTGGGTACAGTATTTTGTTAACCAATACGTGGATGGTGATTATGCTAATAAGATACATTACTAAGTTGTAACAAGTCGTTATCCTCGGTAAACTTGCATTCACTTAACGTACTAATGGCCAAAGCCTTTCGGTGAGGAAATATTTGCACTAAAGCTTTAATGCTAAGAAGGATTTCATTGCACAGTTACGTATTACAAGATTGATGATACGGATATTGTTCATGCATTGGCGAGCATGTGTACCCCTCAAGGGAGGTTCCTTGATGCTGGTGAAGGGTTCTTGATATAGGGAATTGGATCTGTGCTCCAGTTCCCTGAATTGAGCCTGAATACCTTCCATTCCCCTCCTCCCCCGTCCACGGGCGCTGTATAATCCCTACACGTTTAGCGTTCCCCCATAATAATAATGTTAGTCACCTCTTGTACAAAACAATCATGATGGTGCAAGTCTCGGGGGTTTGTTTTTTTCAATAAAAAACTAAGCCTGTTTTTACATTGTTTCTAATTAATACACCAATAATTTAACATTTGGCTGAAAGGTTCGCTTCTTATGGCCAGAGCTTTGGTAAGATGGGTAAGGAAGAAGGATGGGTAAGGATAGAAATATTGGAAAAGGGTGGGAGGGGGGTGAGAGGTAGGATATAAAGGTAAGTGGCCCAACCACTTTGGTGTAATTTAAAAGTGTACGTGAAATGATAAGATATTATTTAAGGGGTATAAGACTAACCCATCAGAGTCACATAGATATAACAGCTGAAAGGTATCTTACACAAGTTACAATTGGACCAATTGTCATAGAAACGGAAGTAATACACAAGTGTATTTACTTATACAGCACATTTTATATTTTACTTAATACAGTGGAGCTCCGGTTATCGTAATTAATCCTTTCCAGAGAGTGTGATTAAAGTCCAATTGACGATAACCAAATTCATTTTCCTCACAAGAAATAATGTATATTCTATTAATCCGTTCCAGACACCCAAAAGTATTAAAAAAAAAAAAGTTTTTTTTTTACATGAAATATACTTTTACCTACACAGAAAACAGACACATGAATAAATAACACTTACCTTTATTGAAGATTCTTCTTAGTGTATGGAAGACGGGAGGAGGGGAGAGGATGTAGGAGTTACTATTGTTTGGAAGGGAAATCCCCTTCCATAAAGACTTCATGTGCCAAGTCCTTTTCCGGGGTTACTTCCCTTTATTTTTTAATGCCACTAGGACCAGCTTGAGTCACTGCACATCTGTGACACTAAATATCTGTCCAGAGAGCTCTGTTTCTGGCATCTCTTTAAAATTTCCCTAAAATGGGACAAGACATTGTCAGTGTACATGTTGCTGACACGGCTTGCTACAGCTTTGTTAGGGTGATGATCCTCCACAAATCTTTCCATCCTACTCCACATTGCACAAATCTCCATTACTACCACCCTCACTACCACCCTCTGCCACCATCACAACCACTACCACCCTTGACCACTGAAACTACCACCACCACTTTTGTACTTTTCTACTATCTTTTTCTTTAATTCTATCATGTTGTCACCTTTACCAAAGGGCTGGCACTAGCTTTCTTTGGGCCCATGGTGGCTTATTTAGCAGTTACAAGCACTAAAATGAATGGAATTTTATGAAATGTATGAACGCGTGGGATCTTGCTCACTCGCTGATAAACAGTGGCACACTGACTGTGGCTGCGTCAGGGCTACTCATACGTGTTTGGGATGAACGACTATTACTGAGGTAAATGACGATCACCAAGCCAATATTTTGACGAAAAAACATTGATTACCAAATATTACGAAATCTGACGACTACGACATTCGGGGATCCACTGTAGTAGGTTAGGTTAGGCAGAGCATCTAACTTTTGTTAACATAACCACTGCACTACAAGGTACATTATTATTTCTTTTAATGATTGATTCAATTAATCTAGTGTAAAAGAAATGGATTTATTGTGCAAATGAGAACTTTTTAATAATTTTGCTATTTTTTTTTCCACTAGCCAGTACTGTATTGTGGTTTATGACTCACGAAATCGTAATGACACGATTGCAAGCAAATCATACCACGGTCAAGGATAGAACCTGCAATCAGAAAGTTGTAAAAATCCAGACCGATGCGCTAGCCACTGGGCCAGTGGCTAGCACACTCAATAAACAAGCACAAGAAACAATGGATTATTACGAAATGTTTCAAACGAACGTGTAGTGTAATGCTCACTCCATGAGAAACAAAGCCAGACTGAGTTAGAACGTGTGGGATGCTTTGTGTGGCCTGAGGCCGCACAAAGCATCCCACGTACGCAGACCATTTTGTCATCTCTACGAAAATCGAGTTGATGTCCGAAAACTGGGACAAAATTTCACCGAAAGAAGCTGTCGAAAACTGAATCCTATGAAAACCAGGGTATATGAAAACTGAGGTTCCACTGTAACAGCATTCTAACTATGGCTGAAATATCAGTATAGTATCCAGCATTCAGAGTTTATTATACTAGACAGTGAAATAAATTTTATCTTTGTAACCATGTATTTTTCCCAAATATTCATAGGCATTTATAAAAAAAATCTGTACTCTTGTGCACAATAATAATGCATAATAATAATACACTATTAAATCTTTATTTCTACAAGTACATAATACAACTTATACAAGCCTAGCATAGTAATGTGTGGATGTGGTGTGTCTACTGGATCAAACTTATTTTACCTCATTTTTCCTGGCAGACTGATGGCAGCTTCAACTTCACGGAGACCAATGGTGCTGGCCAGTGTCCCTATGACCCAAGACATAATTCTACTTTCGTTTATGTTGGTTAGTGCCATGAACCATGTAATTTTAGTATAGTGACCAGTACAATATAGTATATAAAATGGAAATGATAGGAATGGGTATACTTCATATATCTTCCTAGAATTATAAGAAGCCATTTGATACCTTATACACTAAGCTGATCTACAAATTGGAAGAGCAGGTGAATAACAGTGGATATGAGAATACCCAAGAAACATAAATCAGATGGTAAAAGAGCAAGTTTGGGCACAAGGTAATAAGCAGAGTAGCCTAAGGTTTAGACTTGGTCCCATTTTATTCTTTGTACAGTATGGTATAGGAAGGCCCTGCTTATGCAGCAGGTTGGATTCCAGGCTACTGTTGTAAAGCAGAAATTGCTGTAAAGTGAATCATAGCCTTTTTTCACTTTCAACTATTAAGTAAGCAGTATATTAAGAGCCATATAGCTAAACCTAAAAAGTTCATATACAATACATGCATTACTTTAAAATATTTTCATCTTTAGCTTGTAGTAAGTGGTGAATATATTTATTGTAGAACTCTGAATAAAAGAAGAATGGCTATAATTGAAAACTGCTGTGTATTAGTGAAATGCTGTAAAGCGAGGAATCCCTGTATATCTAAATGACCAGCTAGTAGAAATATGTATCACAATTTGCTAATGATGGATGACTATTGAAGGATAACAGCCAATGAGGACAGACAAGAGAAGCCAGGAAAAATTTCAGACTGCATATGTAATCATACATGTATAATGATTTGCAGTCTTTTAGTACAAAAAGACATTAAAGTTGTATTATGATACATGTACGTATTTAGAATACAGTTTCATAAGGGCTTTTGGTTTGTTTAGTAAGTCCAATAAATGTTTTATGATCTAATAAATCTTTATGTATGCATTTCTATTATATTAACCCTTTGATATAATGAACCTCTGTATAATTGACTTTGGAATTACAGAACAAAATCCTCTACATTGGTCAATTCAAAAATGGACAAAGTTCATTAGTTACAAAATTGTCTTTTGTAGTTATTATCACAGCTAGACAGTGGCAAAAGCTAACAAGTTTGAATAAAGACATTGGTAGCAGAGGATTCTTGTAATACAATGTTTTGTCTAATGCTGGGCCTTATGAAGTATACAGGAATAAGTAGTCCATCGCAACCTTCATTCTTGCATCATGGTCTGGGAAAATACCACAACTGTTACACCACGAGAATGACAGGGCCAGACACAATTTTAGAAGCAGCAGTGATCTACTTCACCAGGATCATTGAGCAAAACATGTTGGCTGGATATATTGCTTACATAGTCAATGATTTATATAATGATCATAATAAATTTGTCATTTTCCCTCACACTCCCTGCTCCTTCTGATACCTGACCTCACCAGACTTTGATTTCACAAATTATAACCTCGTATGACCTATTCTCATGATCTTGTGTGATGTGTCATTTCTTAGCCTGACCCCATGATATTTGTTTGACCTATGGGATAGTGTATTTGCTCATTCCTGTGTACGTAGTATTAAAAGGAAACACAAATAACCCGCACATAAAAGACAGAAGCTACGACGACGTTTCGGTCCGACTTGGACCATTGACAAAGTCACACTAACAGAGGAGGAGCAGAACGGCTATATATAGGCAGGAAGAGGTAGAGGTAGTAGTAGTGGTAGTAGTAGTAGTAGTAGTAGTAGTACATGAATTGTATATAATACCGACAGGATGAAATGACACATGCACAACACCCGGGCATCCCCACCGTAGACGTTTCGCCATCCAGCCAGCCACTGGATGGCGAAACGTCCACAACAAAGACAACCAGACGCCGCACATGTGTCTAAATTAGACACATGTGCGGCGTCTGGTTGTCTTTGTTGTGGACGTTTCGCCATCCAGTGGCTGGCTGGATGGCGAAACGTCTACGGTGGGGATGCCCGGGTGTTGTGCATGTGTCATTTCATCCTGTCGGTATTATATACAATTCATGTACTACTACTACTACTACTACTACCACTACTACTACCTCTACCTCTTCCTGCCTATATATAGCCGTTCTGCTCCTCCTCTGTTAGTGTGACTTTGTCAATGGTCCAAGTCGGACCGAAACGTCGTCGTAGCTTCTGTCTTTTATGTGCGGGTTATTTGTGTATCGTTCCAGTCACGGTATTGTGCCTTTTTGTTATTTATTAAAAGGAAAGTCTGCTGTCAATGTCGTCATTCCCAAAACACCACCTGTAGTTATGATAATGACATTATTATAGCTAGAGCTGAACCTCATTGTAACCCCTGACTTTCTCCTTACTTTTGTTATTGCCTTCATGAAATTTTATGAAGTGCTGTATTTAATGAAAGTGTTATTCATTTGATTAGCATTTACATAATACATTCAGTATACACTTCAGTATTTTGTGAAACATGAATAACAGTACAAGATAACATAATAGAAGTTAAGAGAACTTGGCCTTTTTACAGATGGTGAACTTTACTCTGGGACAGTGGCAGACTTTCAAGGAACGATCCCTCTCATCTTCAGACACCCTCTTAAGACGGATCACAATGATTACAAACAGTTAAATGGTAACCTTGTGTGAATTTTTTTTATATGAACACAGTATTTTGACTTTATTGTCATATAATACTGAGTAAATGTTTTGATAGCATTTCTGCTGTTTAGGGTTGTGAAATGTTTAATGTGGAAAAGAATAAAATATTGGAAAGATATTTCTTTTGTCAGTCATTTAAATTTGAAATACACAGTAATGCTTTAATTTCTTGCTGTGAATACATACTAGGATAGGAGAAAATTATTTTGGGTAACATTTTGCTAAAAATATTCAAACTTATCCCAGTTTGTGTTAATTTTTATTAATATTGTTTTTTAATCATTATTTTCTTCCAGCACCAGATTTTGTGCACTCCTTTGATTATGGAGACTTTGTCTTCTTCTTCTTCCGGGAGACTGCAGTTGAATACATGAACTGTGGTAAACGTGTTTACTCTAGAGTTGCTCGTGTGTGTAAAGGAGACAGAGGCGGAGGACAGCAGCGTTTTAAGCTATCTTGGACTTCTTTTCTTAAAAGCAGACTCAACTGTTCCGTCCCAGGGGACTATCCCTTCTATTTCGATGAAATTCGTGAGTTAAGCATATTTTTTTTTCAAAAGTGAACTTAATAGAGTACGAGCTTGTGAAAATACGTACAGTAAAATAAATTTTAAGTGGTTGTGTATTGCTTATTTTTCTATGATGTATCCATTCTCTGTGGCACTAATGATGATTTTCAACTTCAGAGTCAACGACGGATGTGATTTCGGGAGTGTATGGCGGTGAAAGTCACAAAATAATATATGCTGTTTTCACTACACCACCCAACTCTATTCCGGGATCGGCTGTGTGTGCGTTTTCTATGAGAGCAATTTTGGATACGTTTGAGGGATCCTTCAAAGAACAAGAGACAATAAATTCCAACTGGCTACCAGTTCGCCAGTCTGAAGTGAGATTTATATAACTTACTCTATTAAAAGGTTTCATCCTGTAATAATGATGAATTATATATTATGGTTGCTGGGTTTTGTATATTTATACAGTATTATGCAATAATTTTTAACACTTAAATATATAGGGGTAATTTAAGCTTTCTAATTCTTAAATATATTCTGCAATTTATCATGCATGATTTCCACTTGATTCATTGAAGAATTGATGCATTACAGGTACCAGAGCCCCGTCCAGGAAGTTGTGTTGAAGATAGTCAGACTCTACCTGAACACAATGTTAATTTTGCCAAGGATCATCCACTAATGGATGAAGCAGTTCCTGCCTTTTTTTCTCAACCTCTCCTTATGAAGGCTTCATTTGAGTAGGTTTAATTTTGTATTATGTATGTGTAATTGAACACTTTTATCATGAACTGGTCATGAATGTTAGAGGACAGGCACAGC
>NC_091370.1:17183365-17353365 GCF_038502225.1 Cherax quadricarinatus
TATATATATATATATATATATATATATATATATTTATATATATATATATATATATATATATATAATAAAGGATCCAGTTTTACTGTAAAGTTTGATAGTGCTTTTCAAGTGACAACTGGTGCTGGAATTATGGTTGAAGAAAATTATCGATACTTAAGAGAAATACAGTATCTTAGTAGTGCTTCCGTAAGTGATAATTGAATCCTGATACATGGACACTACTTTCAAAGCATGAAATTCATGTTGGTTATGTAATGGCATTTACAAAACTAATCTGTTTATTTACAGGAATATTGAGCCAGTGGTGATAGAAGAAATTCGAGCATTTGATCATCCAGTTCCCATCATGAACCTACAAATAGCACAACAAGCTGGAGGAGAAAGCAAGCTTATTATAATCACTGATGATGAAGTGAAATCGATTCCTTTACATCGGTGTCACAGAGCTACCACTTGCAGGTTAACATTGTTCTGCTATATTAATTTTGCTGTTTATAAAGAGGATTTTTTCCTGAAGGCCTTGTGACAATTGTTGGTACATTTATTCATCAAAATAACTAGTTAAGTTGGACCTCATGTCACAATTTGTAACATTTTTCTCTTATAATAATGAGTAATATTTTGTGAAGGGATTCAGGGAAACCAGTTAGCCAGACTTGTGTCCTGGAGGTGGGAAGTACAATGACTGTGCTCTTGGAGGGGTTTGGGATATTTGCTGTTTGGAGGGACTTCTAAATTGTTGTATCTGTGTGCCTCTGGAAAGACAGTGATAGTGTGAATGATGGTGAAAGTGTTTATTTTTTAGGTCACCCTGGCTCGGTGGGAGATAACCAGCATGTTAAAAAAAAGGTAAAAAATTATTACTGTAATCTTGGTGTCAACAGTGCATGTGTGGGACTACAAGATCCTTACTGTGCTTGGTATGAAGGACATGGAAGCTGCAGCTCGCTTGATGCACAACTCACTGGACCTGCTCTTCAAAATATCACAGGCGGCCACTACCCTTGTCCTTACAGTGAGTCTTCATTGATTTTATTTCAATTCAGTAATGCCTAATTTACTTTAGGCTTAATATTAATTACTTTATTTTTGTGAACTGTAGAAATTGTAATCCTACTAAAACTGCTTGTCTTGTTGCTGTTAATGTATTAGTTGTGAAATAGTCAGTTTTATGTTTACCTTCAATATTTTACTGTATATATACATAGCATCTTCTAATTAGCTTAGCTTTGTCTGTGACTGACAGGAAAAAACAGTCATATAATTTTTTTATGAGAACTTGAAAAAACTTTTGTGCCTTAGATATCTCGGTGAATTAGACATAATAACCTGCTGTGTGCTTGTTAAAATGTTAACATTTTGTACTAATTTTTTTAATTTTATTTATATAGTTGTTCCAATCATGCAAGTTCCAGTGTGTTTTATTTTATGCCATTAAACTGTGTTTCCTTTGAAACCGTCTGTTGCGTAAAACTGCATTGTGGAGATGCCCTGAGCTCTTGTGATACAAACATAATGAAGTGTACTTTCAATCTCTAGTGTTTTCACATCTTTTGGACAACAGATACTAATACAATAGAGAAAAAATTTTTAACATTTAAAAATTGTAAATATAATCAAGGCTGTCTTGCATCCCATTCGGTCACTTACACCGCATTATGGAAATGTGAGTACAGTTTATCTCCCATTAGTTGAGAAACTCAGTTCTTGCAACACAACACAGTTTATAGTGCGTCAAACTTTTAAAACGTCGGCAGCAGTTGTTTAATGTCCGTACTTTTAAGACAGTTTGATAATTAGCCAAGAGAATGTCCTGCCGTTATTGTCTTGTTGCCTTTGTGCTTAGCATGGCCACGCTTTATTACAGGCGCTGAGAATGAAGTATACAATCCATCTACCCAGATTCAGACAACTGGTAAGTTATTCAAATTTCTGAAAAATTCAGGGAGCATTTTTTTTTTCTTGAATATTTTGTCTATTGTGGTATTCTATGTATAGCACATATTTGTGTATGCAAAAGATGTCATGTGATTACCTATTTGTAGCTACAGGAGCAGAGTTATGCTCGTGGTGTCTCATCTTCAGCGTGTAATCTATCGTACATTTAAAATTTTCAGTGGCTGTGGCACTTACTACCACCTTTCATTTCCAGTTACATTTTCCTACTACTGACAATTTTTTCTATTACTGTATACCTTCTGCACAGCATTATTTAATTTACATTTATGGTCTCTTGCTAAATTTTTTACTCTTGATGACCTTGTATGTAGGTATTGTATAATTTCTTGTTGTTCCTTTCCCTCAACTTGGGCATTTTCATTGTTTTCAGTATTTCTTGGTGACTTTAGCTCTGGGAACTAATTTGTTGCTCATCTTTTAATTTTTTTTTTTTAAGTTCTTGTGATTGTAGGTGAGAAAGTGATACTACTGATGTGAGGTCCAATTTTGGCCTAACCCTGCCTTGATGGGAAAAGGACTGTTGTCGTCCAAAATTAATATACTAACAGCTTTGTAAACATATCCCCATATACATATTTAACCCTTTCAGTGTCACAACCCCTGCTCGCAAACTTTCTCCCATGGTTGAAGAATTAAAAAATAAAAATAAAATGATAGAGAATCTTTTTCCAAAGGTAATGAAACCAAAAGTATGAAATTTGATGAAAAACTTACGGAATTATGCTCTCACAAAGTTAGCGGTCTCAGCGATAGTTATAAATCTGCAATTTTGCCAGTTTTACGCTCTCTTTTTGTCCAATTCCACTGTTCCAGTCGACCAAACATGTAGCTATTTCACTTGTATGCCTTCTGTTCTGTCGAATGAGTACAAAGCGCCCGTTTACCTGTTTCAGCTACCCATTAGTGATCAGAAATCAATAATTTGGCCAATTTTACACAAAATTCAGCACTTGCTGAATTGAAAATAGGGTTCAGAATAAACAGTGTAGACATTGCTGGCACTGAATTAACATTTTCTCTGCTCCTTTGTGATGTATCTCGGCCCCTCTTATTTTACACTTGCTTTTCATTTTTTAATTTTTATTCACGCAAAAAATAGAAAATTTACTTTCATGCAGACCACTGCATTATTATAATTGTATAAATTATGTAAGTGCATTCCTAAATGTGTATTAGACTAGCCAGTTGAATGTTTATTGGACAGGTGTACATTTGTGTACTCTGGAATATTCGGCAAAAATCAAACAGTCATGTTACTTTGAGCTCAATTTCAAGCTACTTTTAGTCCCTGACACTAATTAAAATCATTTCTATTTCTGTAATATATCTTCCATTCTATCAAATGAAACCAAGAATGCAACTGTAAAAACCATACAAAAATGTGTTTTAAACCAAAAAAACAGTTGCAGTTATTTTCTCATTATGCACTACATGCTGCAGGATTTTTTTATATGGTGCACACTTACCACATAGACCCATTCTCTCATATCTAGGCCCAAATTTACTGCTCACAGGTTATCTGAGTGAGCTGAGCTCATGGCATCATACTGTGGGACCAACACTGGCTTCAAGGCCATGATAAAATGGGACCAACACTGAAAGGGTTAAAGGCTGTCTTAAAGTTTACCAGTATAGCATATTTGGTGAAAATCTTAATTATATGATCTTTAGTGGTAGTATTGTTGATGATGAATCATAAATTCTTCTATCTGATGCATTGAGTATTGTTCTGTATCACAATCTGTACTTGTGCATGCTATTATGGATTTAGTCCATTCCAGTTACTGCATACATTGTAATTGCCTACATTAAATTTCGTCATCCATCTATCATTTAATGATTTTTTAGTTTATCTGGCATAGAATCTTTGGATAATCTGCAGGATATTAAAAAAATATTCTAACAAATCATTTACATAAACTAGAAGCATTAATGGAGCATGTACCAGTTCTTGTAGTACCTTTATTACTGCTCCCAACTTTTATTAAACAAAATCTCTGTGGTAGTTTTCTTTTAAACTCGCATTGTTTAGTTTCCAGATTAGTTTATATAAACTGTTAATCCTTCTCTAAAATATTGATTTCTATTAACTAAATAAATTTTATAGGAAAGCCAAACTGTTTACCAGTTAGGTGGTGGTGGTTGTTTGTGTTACAACTCTGTTATGGCTCTCATACTGGAATGATTGCACAGTCTTTACCAACAAGACAAGTCTATAGTTCAAAGTACGTTTTTTATCACTTGTTAAACATCAGCTTAATGTGTGTTCAGACTTGCTCTTGTTTTTCACTTTTTCCAAATTTCTCTTTTTATATTTGCCCTCATTTCTATCTTATTAGAGACACTGGCAAGTCTGAGTGATGTGTTTCCTGTATTTGTTTGAAGTTTTCTTCTTTGATGGCTCTCCGGCATCTTGAGTTAACTCGGTATTCATTGTTATTTTAATAAATTGCCAGGACTTTATGTAATTTATATCCATCTGTACTGATATTTTATTCTATTTCTTTTTCTGTTATACTGTTTTAGTTCATTATTTTGCTTCAATCTAGTTGATTTTATGAGTATTTTGACCTCTTCTAAGACATAGAAGATGGATGTTCTTTCACAAGTGAGTTTAGGTGGTATATACAGTATTTATAAAATATTTTAATTTTCTGGCAGCCCTCCCTTTCCTTGGATCAAATCTGTTTGCCTCCAGTGTCCTGGCACTGTATGAGCCCTGTGGGTTTAGCACTTGCCCCTTGATTGTAATATCAAATACAAAATAGTTGCTGCTTTCATAAGCTGATGTAAAATTAACCATGTATTGCATGGTGCAAGTCATTAGATCATTTTACTGTTCCAGCTTCATGGGTTACCCAAGCTTACCTTAGAACTGAACTCTCCAGTAATGATAATGTATTACTTTCCATGGCTACTTTTCATTTATAGTTCCTTTAGTGTCATATGTAGTTTATCATTTAGTGTTAGGCTTATATCCAATATGGTGTTAGAGGGCACTATGAATTTTCACACAACTTTGTCATCTGTATTTAAGATTTTAATGCTAATTGTACTTAGTTTTAATAACTTGCAGTGTTGGTTAGTATTATTGCTACAAAAGTATATACTGTATGTTTAGAAAAACCATTGGGGGAATGTAGCAGCTCAAGGTCATGTGTACTGAGGAGTGTGCAAAAGGCCTTGAGAGATGGTGTGTGTGTGTGTGTGTGTGTGTGTGTGTGTGTGTGTGTGTGTGTGTGTGTGTGTACTCACCTATTTGTACTCACCTATTTGTGGTTGCAGGGGTCGAGTCACAGCTCCTGGCCCCGCCTCTTCGCTGATTGCTACTAGGTCCTCTCTCTCCCTGCCCCATGAGCTCTATCATACCTCGCCTTAAAACTATGTATGGTTCCTGCCTCCACCACATCACTTTCTAGGCTATTCCATGGCCTGACTACTCTATGACTGAAGAAATACTTCCTAACATCCCTTTGATTCATCTGAGTCTTCAACTTCCAATTGTGACCTCTTGTGTCTGTGTCCCATCTCTGGAACATCCCGTCTTTGTCCACCTCGTCTATTCCGCGCAGTATTTTATATGTCGTTATCATGTCTCCCCTGACCCTCCTGGCCTCCAGTGTCGTCAGGCCGATTTCCCTCAACCTTTCTTCATAGGACAATCCCCGTAGCTCTGGGACTAGTCTTGTTGCAAACCTTTGCACTTTCTCTAATTTCTTGACGTGCTTGACTAGGTGTGGATTCCAAACTGGTGCTGCATACTCCAGTATGGGCCTGACGTAGATGGTGTACAGAGTCTTAAACGAATCCTTACTGAGGTATCGGAACGCTATCCGTAGGTTTGCCAGGCGCCCGTATGCTGCAGCAGTTATCTGATTGATGTGCGCCTCAGGAGATATGCTCGGTGTTATACTCACCCCCAGATCTTTTTCCTTTAGTGAGGTTTGCAGTCTTTGGCCATCTAAACTATATTGTGTCTGCGGTCTTCTTTGCCCTTCCCCAATCTTCATGACTTTGCATTTGGCAGGGTTAAATTCAAGGAGCCAGTTGCTGGACCAGGCTTGTAGCCTGTCCAGATCTCTTTGTAGTCCTGCCTGATCCTCGTCCGATTCGATTCTTCTCATTAACTTCACATCGTCTGCAAACAAGGACACTTCTGAGTCTATCCCTTCCGTTATGTCGTTCACGTATACCAAGAACAGCACAGGTCCTAGGACTGACCCCTGTGGAACCCCGCTTGTCACAGGCGCCCACTCTGACACCTCGTCGCGTACCATGACTCGTTGTTTCCTCCCTGTCAGATATTCTCTGATCCATTGCAGTGCCTTTCCTGTTATGTGTGCCTGGTCCTCTAGCTTTTGCAGTAACCTCTTGTGAGGAACTGTGTCGAAAGCCTTCTTGCAGTCCAAAAATACGCAGTCGATCCACCCCTCTCTCTCTTGTCTTACTTCTGTCACCTTGTCATAAAACTCTAGTAGGTTTGTGACACAGGATTTTCCTTCCCTGAAACCGTGCTGGTTGTCAATTATACACTTGTTTCTTTCCAGGTGCCCCACCACTCTCCTCCTGATGATCTTCTCCATGACCTTGCATACTATACACGTTAGAGATACAGGCCTGTAGTTTAGTGCCTCATGTCTGTCTCCCTTTTTAAAAATTGGGACTACATTTGCCATTTTCCATACCTCAGGGAGTTGCCCAGTTTCAAATGATGTGTTGAAGATCTTTGTTAATGGCTCACACAATATCTCTGCTCCCTCTTTAAGGACCCATGGAGAGATGTTGTCTGGTCCCACCGCCTTTGAGGTGTCAAGTTCGCATAGCAGCTTCTTCACCTCCTCCTTGGTTATATGTACCTCATCCAGCACTTGCTGGTGTGCCCCCCTGTTCTGATTTCTTGGAGTCCTACTGGTTTCCACTGTAAATACCTCTTTAAATCTTGTGTTGAGCTCCTGACATACCTCTCGGTCGTTTCTTGTGAATTCCCCATCACCCTTCCTCAGTCTGATTACCTGGTCCTTGACTGTTGTTTTCCTCCTGATGTGGCTGTACAACAGCTTCGGGTCAGTCTTTACTTTTGATGCTATGTCATTTTCATATTGTCTCTGAGCCTCCCTTCTTATCTGTGCATATTCGTTTCTGGCTCTTCGGCTGATTTCTTTATTTTCCTGAGTTCTCTGTCTTCTGTACCTTTTCCATTCTCTATTACACCTAGTTTTTGCCTCCCTACACCTTTGGGTGAACCAAGGACTCGTTCTGTTCTTCCCATTATTTCTGTTTCCCTTGGGAACAAACCTCTCCTCTGCCTCCTTGCATTTTGTTGCTACATAGTCCATCATTTCTTGTACTGGTTTTCCTGTCAGTTCCCTCTCCCACTGAATGTCTTGAAGGAAGTTCCTCATGCCTGAGTAGTTCCCCCTTTTGTAGTTTGGTTTTTCCCAGCCTATTCCTGCTACTCTCTCCACTTGGAGCTCAACTATGTAGTCGAAGCACAGAACCACATGATCACTAGCTCCCAGGGGCCTTTCATACATGATACCCTCGATGTCCGAACTACTCATGGTGAATACAAGGTCCAACCTTGCTGGTTCATCCTCTCCTCTCTCTCTGGTAGTGTCTCTAACATGTTGATGCATGAGGTTCTCCAGTACCACATCCATCATCTTGGCTCTCCATGTTTCGGGACCCCCATGGGGCTCCAGGTTTTCCCAGTCAATCTCCTTGTGATTGAAATCACCCACAACTAGTAACTTTGCTCCCCCCATGTGTGCTCTCCTGGCCACCTCGGCTAGTGTGTTGATCATTGCTCTGTTGCTCTCATCGTATTCTTCTCTTGGCCTCCTGCAGTTCTGTGGTGGGTTGTACATTACTGCAATTATCACCTTATGTCCCTCAGACTGGATTGTTCCTACTAAGTAGTCCCTTTCGCCCATGCCATCCATTCCTTCCATTTTCTCAAAACCCCACTGGTTTTTAATGAGCAGTGCAACTCCTCCTCCCCCTCTCCTCCCTCTGTCTTTCCTGAAGATTTGATATCCCGATGGAAAGATTGAATCTGTTATTATTCTGGTGAGTTTTGTTTCTGTGAGTGCTATTATGTCTGGGGATGTCTCTTTGATTCTTTCGTGCCACTCCTCATACTTGTTTGTTATTCCATCTGCATTTGTATACCACACCTTCAACTTCTTTTCTGAGACTGTAGTCTGGGAAGTATATTGGGGTTGGGGAAGTGGGAGACCTGGTAAGGAACTATGGGTTGTTGCTGTGGGGGTGAAGTTTGTAATGTAGTGGGTGGGGGCATTGGATGTGGCATGGGTGTTTTGATTTAGAGTGTTTGGTTGCACTGGGGTTGACCTGGTTGGGAGGCTTCTATAGAAAGTTGTGAGGGAGGCTGTATTAGATCTTCTTCCTGGGTCTGGGATCTCCTGTCTGTCTTCTCCATCCCCTCTCTTTCCTCCTTTCGCCTTTGTACCATCTCTCTCAGTTTCTTCCTTTCTTCTTGTGTTCTGTCGCGGTCGAGATACACCCTCCTGTATGCCGTCATGTCCCTTAATCGTGCTTTCTCCTGCAGTATCCTGGTCCGAGTTGCTTCTGCCTTGAAGGTCACTCTCACTGGCCGGGTTCTTTTTTTTACAAACCCCCCTATTCTCCGAAAATTTTCCAGCTGGGTCATATCGTCTTCTCCTATTGCTTTCATGATGCTTTCAATTGCTTTTTTTTCCCCTTGTTTTCTTGCTTCATATGTTTCCCCTTCGACTTCCTGGAGCCCATACACAAAGACTGACCTCACCCTTTCATTCTCCCACTGCATATCCCTGTGTATCCCCTCATTTAATTTGGTTTCCTCCACTGCAGCTTTCCTTTCATCAGTTTCACTGGCTAATGTACTTGGGCTCAGTGGCCTGTCATTTTCCCTTCTCGGCTTTCCTTGGGCTCTGTTGTTGTCTGTTAGGGCCTCCACATAAAGCTTAGCTCTTTCATTTGCTACAGTCTCCTCTGATAGAGCATCTCCATGCAGTTGTGCCCCTTCTTTCCCTACAGTCCCCTTATTTGTGGCTGAGGTAGCAGTCTCTGATGTCAATCCCAAAATGTTCTTTAGTTCTTTATGCTGTTTCAGATTTTTCAGTTCCTCTTCTAAACTCTGTATCCTAGCTTCTGCTGTTTTGACATGCACCTCCCACTTCCTGCTTTCCATATCTATCCTCTCTTCCATTCTCATGCTAAGTTCTTCTAGTTTCTTTTCCCATTCATGATCCCTTTTTATGAGCTCTGCTGCCCAATCTTCCTTTGCATTTTCCTCCTCCTGTCCCTTGGTTTTTCTTGTTGCTCTCTGGCAACCCATTTTTGTTTTATCCTGATTGCCTCAGAGTGGGAAACCTATGTAGTTCTGTATGTTAGGTTAGTAGTGTGTGTGTCAGAGTGTGGGGGGGGGGAAGTAGTGGAGGAACTGTGGCTATTTGGGAGCTGAGTGGGGAGGGGTGGGGAGGGTTTGGGGTGAATGGGGGAGGTGATGGATCAGGGGAAGTAGTGAGATGTCGGTGGTGAGGGGGGAGTGTGTGTGTCTGGATATGTGTGTGTGTGTGTGTGTGTGTGTGTGTGTGTGTGTGTGTGTGTGTGTAATTTTGTGTGTAATTGTGTGTGGAATTATGTGTGGGTTTATTATGTACTGAAAGGTAGGTGGCTTGTGCTTTAAGGTAAGTCTCAGTGGTCCTTGGCTGCCCACACCTTCTTGTGACCTGACCAACCTCCTGGGATTTACCGCACTTACAGTGTGTGTGTGCGTGCGTGTGTGTGTGTGTGTGTGTGTGTGTGTGTGTGTGTGTGTGTGTGTGTGTGTGTGTGTGTGTGTGTGTGTGTGTGTGTGTGTGTGTGTGTGTGTGTGTGTGTGTGTGTGTGTGTGGGTGTGTGTATGTGTGTGTGTGTGTGGGGGGGGGTGTATGTGGGTGTGTGTGTGTGTGTGTGTGTATGTGTGTATGTGTGTGTGTGTGTGTGTGTGTGTGTGTGTGTGTGTGTGTGTGTGTAATTATGTGTCGAATTATGTGTGGAATTATTGTGTGTCTGAAAAGTAGGTGGCTTGTGCTTGGAGTGTAATGTAGATTCTCAGTTGTCCTTGTGTCCACAACCTATGTGACCTGACTCCCTTGCAGTGTTGCCTATATCGCCTGCTTATAGTGACTTAATCGCCTTGTTCAATGGATTACCATTTGCTAAACCTTATTGAATACTTGAGTGCCTATTCTTTATCGTGCTATGAGAGTTAGACCATTCACATTCAGCTTGGCGGTTAAATTGGAACCTGGACCCCACACCCAAACAACCACTCATAGGTGATACAGTACTTGTATTGCAGCTGTAGCAGTGTAGATTGTCCAGGTCGATGTGACGTCCTGGGTAGATCCAGCTCGATGTACGTCCTGGCTAGATCCACCTCAATTTCTTCTCGTTAATAATGTACCCTATTCACTGTATTTCTTTCACTGGTCACACTATTGTTTCACTTTATTAAAATCTTGGGTGACACTTGGCAACGCCGCCTTCACACTAGCCTGCGCCACAACGCTTTTATTTTCCAGATCACTTTCAAAATTGTGGCTCTCCCCACACTTGTGTGGCTCAGGCAATTAAAAAAAAAACACTTCTAGGATTGTTGACTACCCTGACACACTTAGCAACCCTTGCAGAACACTTCTAGCCCTCAAAAACACTTAAATCCCCGGAGCACCGACGGCGTGACTAGCCTGCTCCTGTGTGTGTGTGTGTGTGTGTGTGTGTGTGTGTGTGTGTGTGTGTGTGTGTGTGTGTGTGTGTGTGTGTGTGTGTGTTATTGATTTTATTATTTATATTGCTCTATTTGCTAAATGCACCTTTCACATACAGCACAGTTTATTTTTTCCATTTTAGCACCAGTCTTTGCACATAGTATATCACAGAACCTCTGCTTAGTTAACCTATATGATTATTTGTCACCATGCACCACAACAACTGTGCTTTAAATTCATCATTAATTTTTAGAACTGACATTTATTAACATGAATTTTTATTACTTTTTCACTTTTTTGTGATATTTTCTTTTGATTGTATGTGTAGTTTTACACAACTTTTTTTTTTTTTTTAAACTTATATTTAGGCTTGATGGAATTTTTTTTAAGAGATCTCAACACATTAATCTGAATAAATACTATATTAATTTTCATAAATATAAATGAACCCTAATGATATTAAAATGTTGTGCAGTTAACTTTAAACCTTGATTCATGTTTGCAGTGACAATGTGACGAATGTACATAATGATAATTTTAATTGCTTAATACAATACTAAAGTCACAACTGAATTCTCTATAGCTTAATAATAATTTTAATTTCTTATTACAATTTTCATTAGCAGTGGTGCACTTAATCCAAAAGAAAAGGCATTAGATTGACAGTGGTATCCGTTTGGTAGTGTAAATAAATTCATGGCTCAGGCTGCATTGAATAACGACCAGTAGGAGATAGTAATTAGGTTATCTCAAAACTGCTATTCACCATAACATAAAGGAATTTTTCCCTTGTCATTGGGGGATCTAATTGTCCACTTGGGTTGTGCTTCGCTCACAGAGGCTCCAAGCCCTCCGGAAGTGGAGACGTGTGCTCCATGTGTCTGTCCTGAGCCTCCCTCCTCGCGTCCAACCCCTGTTACTGAAGTTTTTCCCACAGAGGGTCAGTTATGCAGCACAGTGACATACATAGTGCCATATCTCAATATCCCAATTTCAGCCTTATGTAGTAAACTTAACTGAGTGTTATTTTCATTATAATTACTTTATTATTTTTAAATGTTTCTTCATTGAATTAATAACATGTAGAGTATTTTCAACTTTTTATAAATTTATATTCACAATATAAGCTTGAGCAGATCTTGTGGAAATTAAATACATGGTACACCATTGTGTGGCACAGGTGTTCTACTCACTAGTTGAGCTGAGCATTAATGTCTTGGACTTGTAATTTCAGGTGAAAAATGCAAGTAATTATAGGTCTACCATACCATACTAACCCTGCATGTGTATGCTTCTGTGACATTTAGATGCCTGAGGAATTTTGTTTACTTACAGTCCTATTCATTCTCTTGTTCTATCAGCTAAAGATATCTTGTTTCAGAAACCTCTTATGGACAACAGCATGGGGTTTTCAGGTTGAAGAAAATGAGTGAAAGATATTTTTAAGTAACTTCTGTCATGTGAATTAAAATAATGTACCTTTGATTTTATCACAGTAAAATATATGTTAATTTTAATAGTGTATGGTTATTACCATAAGAATGTTAATTTTTTTCTCTACTGCAGGGTTTCTATTTTCTTGCATGATGGTGATGGAATCTATAAGAGGCTTGCAGTTTTCTGTTGCTTTCTGCTGAAAATTAATATCTGATATTGGTCTGACCTTCTGACCCTTTGTACCTACAGGGTCAGTGGATCACTCAACCTTATATGATCCACTCTTGGAGGAGGATTACCCATCATTGGAGAATAATAAAATTCCTCCACTGTCACCAAAGGATAGCACTAATCCCAACAATATTGTTCCACATGGTGGGGGTGAAGATGGAGACATGCCTAATGAAATTCTCCTTGGTACTCTGGGACGTGAACCCAGCAAGGATGTTGGCATCGCATATGCTGAAGGAGGCATCACTGGTAAGCCTAGTCCACAATATCTAACAGGAAGGTCATGGGATGACATCACTTAACACTTCCTAATACGGGCTTGAACAGGACTTCATAGTGGGGACGATGTTCAGCGTAGTGTCCTAAGACTGCAAAAAAAATACGAAGCTCATATTAGGAATATAACAATAATATGCTTAGAGGTCCCCCAACTACCCTATTTCACATAATACAGTGGACTGACTTATCAGTACTAAACATTGTGGGTCTTGTGACATCTAATTTTTCCCTCCCTCCCATACCTTTATATGCTATTTTGTCTCCCTGACCAAGCTGTTAGTTGCCTGCCCTGGCCCATTTCTCACTATCAGTATTGACCTCTGACTGTTCTTTCTTAAAATTCACAGATAAGTTTATATGTCCGTAATACTAACTTCCCTTAAAGCTTCTCACTCTTTGATGACAATATTTGTTAATATCTTTCATGTAATTCTGCTTGCTAACAAGAATTTTAACATGTTTACTGTAATGTATGTGCATGGTGCATTTTTTGTAACTTAGTAACCCCTTTTAACCAAGGTACATTATGTATCGGGCTAAGTAACCCTTTTAATCAAGGTACATTATGTATCGGGACTAATAGCTTACATTGATGTTCCCTTAGCAAAAAATAAATACAAGGCTTCAGTTATAGCCTTTAACATGTACAGTAGTTGTTTTTAGTCAGATGAATTACATAAGCTTAAACTTACCCACTCACAGCATTTAAAAAATTATCAGTATTATTGTGCACCTTAGTTAACCAAATAGCATCACTTATAGTTAGCTGTAAAATAGTAAATTTTTCAAAGCATGGCTTTTATTAAATTATAATGTAGTATTACTCATTCCAAATTTACATAGTAAAAGACAAACGCTTAAATTATTGAAACCTTACGGAAGACTCGACTGTATGACTAAGTGATACTTAATAAGGATTACCATAATATAAATATTAATATCTTTTTTATTACATAAATGATCGTAAATCACTATAAGAAAAATCTTGATGTATTTTTTTCATAGCTTTTGGTTGTCTAATATACAATTACCATGAAACATGTTGAACTTTAGTAGTAAATAGATTTCAGTAATTTTTTAGCAATTTTTTTTTGTGTGTGATTTTACTTTTCTTCTTTTTTTTTTTTTTTAATCTGCTCCCTCCTTCTGCCTGCCTTTTCATCTTTAAAAAAGAAAGTTTTACCTATATATACATACATATTAGCTTTACTCCATTGTCACAAAGCAACTGTTAATGTATCTTGTAATCTAACACACGTATATTCTTCAATTTTTAAAAGTAGCTGTAGGCCCTAATTTACCTTTATTCTTGACATTTCTCTTGTTTTGATGTAGCTGTATTAACCACCAGACCCAGTGCCATGAAATTAAAAGGATTTTGCTATATAGTATATAATTTTGTATTAATATAATTTTTTAATTTATCAAAAATGTTAGAGTACAGTATTATGAAGGCTTGAAATGTTGTATAATAATTGTAAGTAATAATAATATCATAATTTAGTAAATTAAAACTGTCAGAGACTTGAAAGATGAGAGATTCTGTGTTACTCTCTTCACCTTCCATCAAAGATGGGAGACTTAAAGCAACAAACACCCTTCAAGGAGGTGCTTTGATGCTGATGAAAGGCTCTTGATCCAAGGAATGGGATCTATCCTCTTGTATCATACCTGATTACCTAACATTCACCAGGTTCTGTATGGCTTCTGTGGGTTTAACACTTTCCCCATGGATAGAGTAATAATGAATCAAGGAAGAGACTAAACTATCTAAAAATACTCCTAGAGACTGGGTTTCCGATCTTCTTTGTTGTTAATACTCTTAAAAATGCAGTGAAACGCGTACTTCACTATTTAAAATTATTTTGTATAAGCAGTGCTAACTTTTGCTGCCAGCAGAACCTGAAGTGGTGTTACCTGGACGTGATGCACTGCTTAGCATGGGATGCATATATACTCCAAGATTTGAAGCTAAATCTGTAACAATCGATGGTAATGGTTGCTTTGGTTATGATCCTCTTGCGTTTGTTTCTCTTTACCTTTTCTCTCTATATGGGCCAATAGAAAGCACAATAAAAAAAAAAGGCAAGGCAGGCAGAATGGACTAGGCTTACCCTTTTTTTACTCTGATTTATTAATGGTTTTCTCAAAATTATATTACAGGTTTCCTTTACCAACTTAAATGCGAGGAGAATGACAGTGTAATTATTTTATGATTTATTGTGAGAGTTATGGCCATCAATTTTAATTGAATAATACTAAAATGTTTTCAGAATCCATATAAATAATGCTGCTGAAATATGTTTGTACAAAGTTTAATTTATTCTTTCCATATGAACTTTATCTTGCTTAGAACTGATTAAGTCCTTGAGAATGCTGTTACACTTCATCTTCCAGTATAGATAATAGAATATTTTACAAAATCAAATTAATATACTCTTTACATTAAAGTACTGTATGCACTATACTGTTTTATTTTACATACATAATTTCCTATGATTTTGTTACAGATTTATGGGATAGTAATTTTTTCTTAGTTCCCCCTCCCCCAAGGGGGGGGGAACTCCCCCCTACCTTTGCAGGTGCTGTATTATCCCTACGGGTTTAGCGCTTCCCTATAATTATAACAATAATTCTCTTAGTTGCTTATTTCAAAATTCCTGCCTACAGGTTATCCTCTGGAAACACAGCAGGTCATAATTTGTAAGACTGGAGACTTGACCAAATTAAATGCCTCTGAAATTTGTTAAACTGCATTTTCTGTTCTGAAACATTTCTTTAAGCTTTCGTATTTGCAGGTTCTAATTTCACAAGTATTCTTTTTAATGTGTTACGATAATGAGATTGTTATACCCGTACGTAATGATTGATCTGTGAATGGGATCAGAGATGTACACTTATGTGGTAAGTTTGTAGCAGAAAGTGTTTCAGTAACTAGATGAGCAGAACAGTTGTCAATAGCAACAGGATAATTTTTAGAATCCATCTTTTCATAAATGGTCCTGTTCTCTGGTGCAAAATATTTATCAAATCTTATGCAGGCCTGCTTGTTGGACTGTTAATTAACTAAGCAATTGTTAAACACTCCTGAATATTCAATGAATATAGGTATGCTTGTAGTGTCCTATCTTTGGTATTTAATTTATTTTAATTTTATGTTATTGGTGAAAAAACAGTTTGCAGGGAATCTTTATTACAGCATTTCATCCAGGACTGGTTATAGTGCTTGTGATCTTGTTTTGTATCTAATTCCATTATTTGCAGAGGTGAAAATTTTTTCTAGTATTCTTTCAGCTGCTGGGTTGGTAGTTTTGGTCTCTTGTTGTTGCTAAGCCTTCCTTATTTATTCATTTGTATCTTTTAATGATTTTGTAAGTAGTTAGGTGACCTCTTTTTTTTCTGATTACAGCTTATCCTTGTAACTTTTTTCTAATCTCAGTTTTACATCTCTCCAGACTGTTTTTTACTAGTGGATGCTATACCATACCATATCCATACACTGTCTAAAAGCTATCTTAAAATTTGCCAGTGTAGCATATGATTTTATATATGGTAGTTCTGATGAGGTCAAGAATATTGGCAGGTGGCAACTTTGAAGGTACAAAAAATTGTGTAGACTAGTATGCTGAATAGTCATCACTTGTGTACTAGTATGTTGGATGCAGTTTGAAGGTTAAACTCGCCACAACTAAGGTCATTTATCAAATCTGATTGCTTCCCATTCTGCCAGATGCTATATGACTTGCTAAGGGTTTAGTTGGACTCCTCCTCCATGAATATACAGGAGGGCCCTGCATATACAGTACCATTCTGGAGTTTTACGTTTTTGTTGGTTTCAGATCAAGCTATTTTTCATTGTTCCACCTTTATAATTAATAAATTTCTGTAAACGCTGGAGCTTCATGTTTAGTGCGTCTCTCTCTATCCCTATTCAGGGGTTGTCTCATTCTTAAACTTTGTAACCTTTGTGAGTTGCATTTTTGTGATCTATTATGAGTTTAGCACTTCTCTTTAACTATAGCAATGTATTTTTGTGTTTTATATATACTTTTTACAAATTTTAACATTCTTAATATTGATATTTTTGTGTTTCCTATAGCTTACATTTTTGTTTGCATTTACATGAATACCATCTGTATTTGTGTGGATAACCTTGTGACTTCTCGAGGTGTGTTTTTGAGAATGGAACTAAGCTGTTTGTTACTTATGAAAAGGTTAGGTGTAGAGGATGATTATGGTGTTGAAGATGACAGGCTGGTGGGTAAAGGAGGGATCTAGGTAGGATAGATTATTGTAGCTTTATGATTTCTACTTTTGGAAGGGAAGATGTGTGGAGAGGTTTTTAAGACTGAATTATGACTCCTGTAAGACATGGAAGTAGAAGCCTAAAGAAGTGCATGTGCATGCTCACCATTTTGGTTAATACTTTACAGCACTTCTGGGTGCTTGCTTTTGTTTTTTCTGCTATGTAATGTACATTCCAGTGTTGTAAAAAACAAAAACACAGTGCTCATTAATATATAATTGTGGCCCCAGGTCCAGTGGTTGGAGCTTCGCTAGAGGGCCCACCAATCTACTCTGCTGAAACTCTGGCCATTGCTGTCACTACTGCCTGTGTAGCTGCACTTGTTATTGGCTTCATCTCGGGCTTCCTTTTTTCTCGCAAGTGCCGAGGAGATGAATATGCTCATACTTACTCGGAGACACCTTACTTGGATTCAAAACTCAATAAGTAGGTATAGGTAGTAAGCATTGAGAGTTTTGAAAAATATATCTCAAAGTTGAGGTATCTAAAGCTTTGTTAGGTTAAAAATTATAGAAATTATAAGATGCATTAATTTGTCAATACTGCACTAAATTAAAGCCTTTGTCATACTGGTTACTAACAGTTAAAACAAGTGAAATTTTTTACTCATACTCACTTTTTTCATTTTCAGAAGAGACAATTTAGTACCTTCAGCGGACCCAAACATGTATACGGCCAACAACAAACATATCAACAATCTAGTGACTAATTATAATCCCAAGAATATTAATGGCAAGTCCAATACCAACACCACAACAGACAGCAAGCTACTAAAGCCTGCCAAATGTGCCTATATTTGAATGGATGGTTTAGTCACGCCTTGTTGTTGGCCCGAATGAATTAATTTTAATTTTTTACTAAGGACAGGCCTATCGCTTAGGCTTATTGCATATGATCTAAAATTGTCTTGATGAGAAAATTTGTGCACACACAAATAGCCTCTCTTCCCCCCCCTGTAATACAAACTATCTTAAAATAATATTGGGATTGTTTGGGAAGCCGAGGCAACTTTCTTTTCATTGACTGACAATTAATGATCTTTGCTATCTGTACAGCTTGGTTTGTTATGAGCCAGGAAAGTGTTTAAATGAAGTGTAAGAGTTCATGTTATATGACATGTATATTGGCAGGTTTCTGCTTTGTTTGTAAAGAAGTAAACATTGATAAGATTAAGAGTAAGATGGTCTGTGAAGGACTTGAAAGTTCTGTGTGGAGTTTAGAAATTTTGACTTAGTTGCTGCAAAGCATTGGTAGCAGCTGGTGTTTTAGACCAAAATTATTAGCTATGGAAAAAAGGAAAATGTGTGAAGAAAGCCAAACATTCCAGTCAGGTTTTAGTCTTAGTGTTGGCACCAGCTAGAAGTGTTAATTACTTGCCAAGGAAGAAATAGTTTAAGCAAAAAATATGTATAAATACGAAACCTCTTCAAATTAATGAGAAAGTTTACCATTGGCTGGTAAGGATTTGGCATGGCAGAGTGAGAAAATTAACCTTATATTAGGTTGTCAATCTCTGGCACTATGGACACCTGTTAATGTAAAGGACCAAAAAGCATTTTTGTGGAAAGTGCACTGAATCAGGATTTTTCTATGTATCCTTGATGCCTTGTTCCTCTGAAGAATTCTTCCTATTTTACAAGGATGCTTAAAGGGTGGATCTTCCCTAGATATTTTAAATTTATTCCAGAGATTTAAGGAATGTTGTACCAGGAACATTTAAAGCATTCATAATCATGCTTGTTTAAATGTCAACATAAAGCCATTGCCACTTATTTGCAGTAAGAAATGAGCAAAAAATGAGCTCTGTCCTTGTATACAACTAGGAAAATGGAAGTGAAGGAACTACAATAGAAAAGTAGCAGGGAATTAGAAGGGTAAAAGTGTTTACACCTGCAGCAGTATTGGCAGTGGTTTGTAGTAGACCATAAAATGAAACCAGTGCGGTGCAGGCACGGAAAATAACCAACAGTGGGCGAGGGAGAAAAAAATCTTTTTTTTTTTTCCCAGTGGTAGTGCTTCCAGGGGGCAAACAAGGCCTACCAGTTTGCTAACTTTGATGAGGATTGTATTCATCATTTAATAGTACTTCAAAGGCAGTGTGAAAACTGCTTATCCCCAGTAATTGAAGAATTAAATTCAACTTCACTTAAATCTGCATTACAATTTCAGACTGAAAATCAAATATGTAGAGAGAATGGTACATGATGAACCTGTAATGCATTGTCCCAGATTCTGAGGTGTCATGTTTACCATATCTGTATTTCCTTGTTTTGTCTGTCACTTTGTAATGAAAGCGTAAAAGAAAAAATAGTCACTATTATGTCTGGTGTATATTAATACCATGTGTTTCATCAGGTAAGTACAACATTGAAAGTTTTAGAGAAATACAATTTGCAAGAAAGTTGTCTTGAGTTTTAGATTCATTTCATACAGAGTTTTATAAGTACTATGATAAGTTAAAAAAAATGAATGGCATTTATTGAGGAAAATGGTTAAAGAATACTAGAAGAGAAAGACGGGAAAACATACATGGGAAGACAAGCATCAGGTCGTAAATTGTAGTTAGATGATAAATTAGCTCATGATTGTGCATTACACTATTTTTGGTTTGTATGAGTTTATAAATGCAACTTAGTGAGATGTTACAGCTGATATAGAAAAATTTAGAAAGGTGCTAACCATACCTGCATTTGGGCAGACTATTTTATACTGCATGCGTCCCACCTTATAATTATTCAGTATTATGTCTTGTACTTCAATTGACAATGGGTATCTGTTAATGGTCACATGTTGAGTGGAAAGATAGTTAAGCACAGAAAATAATATATATGGTAACCATCCTCCCATATAAGAGAAGTTAGGTGCCTACATAAATAGCTAAAAAAAAAAAAAAATGTATATTAAGTGTTGCCTCCGTATAGACGCCTTACATTATGTTAAGCATTATTACCCATATCAACACTGTTGTCTGTATATGTTGTTCTAGAATGTCTGTAAATTTGCTATTGCTGTACATATTGTGTGAAAGAGAAGAAGAAAAACTTTATTAAGTTTGGGGTGCCAGGTGTAAATGATAATGGGAGCCCTTTGATTGAACTTTGTATAGAAAGGGGTTTAGTTATAGGTAATACATATTTTAAGAAAAAGAGGATAAATAAGTATACACGATATGATGTGAGGGCGAAATGACAGTAGTTTGTTGGATTATGTATTGGTAGATAAAAGACTGTTGAGTAGACTTCAGGATGTACATGTTTATAGAGGGGCCACAGATATATCAGATCACTTTCTAGTTGTAGCTACACTGAGAGTAAAAGGTAGATGGGATACAAGGAGAATAGAAGCATCAGGGAAGAGAGAGGTGATGGTTTATAAACTAAAAGAGGAGGCAGTTAGGGTAAGATATAAACAGCTATTGGAGGATAGATGGGCTAATGAGAGCATAGACAATAGGGGTCGGAAGAGGTATGGGGTAGGTTTAAAAATGTAGTGTTAGAGTGTTCAGCAGAAGTTTGTGGTTACAGGAAAGTGGGTGCAGGAGGGAAGAGGAGCGATTGGTGGAATGATGATGTAAAGAGAGTAGTAAGGGAGAAAAAGTTAGCATATGAGAAGTTTTACAAAGTAGAAGTGATGCAAGGAGGGAAGAGTATATGGAGAAAAAGAGAGAAGTTAAGAGAGTGGTGAAGCAATGTAAAAAGAGAGCAAATGAGGAGTTGGGTGAGATGTTATCAACAAATTTTGTTGAAAATAAGAAAAAAGTTTTGGAGTGAGATTAACAAGTTAAGAAAGCCTAGAGAACAAATGGATTTGTCAGTTAAAAATAGGAGAGGAGAGTTATTAAATGGAGATTAGAGGTATTGGGAAGATGGAAGGAATATTTTGAGGAATTGTTAAATGTTGATGAAGATAGGGAAGCTGTGATTTCGTGTATAGGGCAAGGAGGAATAACATCTTGTAGGAGTGAGGAAGAGCCAGTTGTGAGTGTGGGGGAAGTTCGTGAGGCAGTAGGTAAAATGAAAGGGAAAGGGGTAAGGCAGCCGGGATTGATGGGATAAAGATAGAAATGTTAAAAGCAGGTGGGGATATAGTTTTGGAGTAGGTGCAATTATTTAATAAATGTATGGAAGAGGGTAAGGTACCTAGGGATTGGCAGAGAGCATGCATAGTTCCTTTGTATAAAGGCAAAGGGGATAAAAGAGAGTGCAAAAATTATAGGGGATAAGTCTGTTAGTGTACCTGGTAAAGTGTATGGTAGAGTTATAATTGAAAGAATAAAGAGTAAGACGGAGAAAAGGATAGCAGATGAACAAGGAGGCTTTAGGAAAGGTAGGGGTGTGTGGACCAGGTGTTTTACAGTGAAACATATAAGTGAACAGTATTTAGATAAGGCTAAAGAGGTCTTTGTGGCATTTATGGATTTGGAAAGGAAAAGGCGTATGACAGGGTGGATAGGGGCAATGTGGCAGATGTTGCAAGTGTATGGTGTAGGAGGTAGGTTACTGAAAGCAGTGAAGAGTTTTTACGAGGATAGTGAGGCTCAAGTTAGAATTGTGTGAAAGATGTGTGTACTTGTGTGGAGTATATAACAGGAATGCTCTGTGGACTTGATTGATCAATGCTTGTGCCTACTGACAATGATGTTGAGCTTCCCCAGTGACTAGCATTTTCAGAGCAAGGGTTAAACAGGAAACAAAGCTAAAAGTGCAATAATTGCACTTAGAGTGCTCTTGAAGTAGCTCGTATGGAAAAAACAAATCTTGTTCTAGTATTTTAAGTGCAGGCAAAATTGTGTGAATGTAAAGATGTGTGTGTGTGAAAATGTGGATAATTACACCCTGCAAATGTTATTATGTGCACATGCACATGTATGTTTGTGTATTGTAAATTTAATATGCAATACCTAAACATTTTTTTTTCTTAAAGAAAAAGTTTGTGAGCAGGTAAATGATTTATTACTAGGAAAAAGTTATACATTTCAACCTGTTTCATTCTTGCTTGTCATTAAGAAGCTTTTCATTTATTTTGCTGATGATTTGACAGCTTCTTGACTTGCTTTGTTATTCATAACATAAATCATACTGATAAAGGGGGGCACAATAGCCTATTTTTAATTGACTTAAAAATTATTAAATTTTGTGCTTTTTTTTTTTTTCTCTCTCTCTCTCTCTCTCTCTCTCTCTCTCTCTCTCTCTCTCTCTCAACAAGTTGGTCGTCTCCCACCGAGGCAGGGTGACCCAAAAAAGAAAGAAAATCCCCCAAAAAGAAAATACTTTCATCATCATTCAACACTTTCACCACACTCGCACATTATCACTGCTTTTGCAGAGGTGCTCAGAATACAACAGTTTAGAAGCATATACGCATAAAGATACACAACATATCCCTCCAAACTGCCAATATCCCAAACCCCTCCTTTAAAGTGCAGGCATTGTACTTCCCATTTCCAGGACTCAAGTCCGACTATATGAAAATAACCGGTTTCCCTGAATCCCTTCACTAAATATTACCCTGCTCACACTCCAACAGATCGTCAGGTCCCAAGTATCATTCGTCTCCATTCACTCCTATCTAACACACTCGTGCACGCTTGCTGGAAGTCCAAGCCCCTTGCCCACAAAACCTCCTTTACCCCCTCTTTCCAACCCTTTCGAGGATGACCCCTACCCCTCTTTCTTTCCCCTATAGATTTATATGCTTTCTCGGTGGGAGACGGCCAACTTGTTGAAAAAAAAAAAAATATATATATATATATATATATATATAAAATGTATATAAAAATTGCTTTCACATTTAACAATAATAGTGTGTGTGTCCCCTATATCTCGAGGCTGTAAACTGTTGACATTACACCAGTGTAAAATCTTAAAGACCATTTCATTTAATATAAGTATTGTACGAGTTATGGACCAGGAGATTCATCTTTAGCCTGACAAAGTAGTGCCTTCGTAATAATAAAGATGAACTGTTAGGAAGCCAAGGCTGTAAGTTAAGTTCTTAACTGTTAATTGTGTTGATTAAAACTTTATTTATATACTTGAAAAGTGTGCAATATTGGATAAATAATTGAGTAACAAAATCTTAAATATAAACACCCTCCCCATCTTATGAAGTTGTGAACTTTGGAACTTATTTGGAACTTTTTTTTTTTGTACATAGGTTATTTCCCTAAAAAGGAAATGCATTCAGTAGCATTCATTTATTGGCTGTCTTAGCAGAAATGTGTGGAAATCATAATTCAAATGACCTTCCAAACTGTAACATCCCATCCCTTCCTCCAGAGTGCAGGCACTATACTTCCCACTTCCAGAAGCCTGGCTAAATGGTTTCCCTGAATCTCATCGTAGGTGTTACCTGTCTTATGCAGTAATACTGTACAGTATAATTAAAGTTATGCTCCTAGGTCAATAAAAGCATATTCACCCATGCTTTCTCAATGGTAAATACAGTAATAGCAAGTGCTAGTCATCATCCCACAAATGTATACTGTACTCAAACACTTGAGGCATGAAAGTAGCAGGAACCCTGGACATGAATGAGATGGGTAAGATTACCCCTACTTTCACCACAGTGTAGTTACTAAATCTGCATTTCTTCACCAATCTCTGCCAAATAGTCTGGCATTCCACCCACATGTTCACAAATGAAGGATTGAATGATTCAGAGATCTCACTGGAAACTAGGGCAGTGCCAGAAAGCCTAGGGAAAAGACCATGCCAGTAGGCACTTAACATGATACACATAACACAGGAAGAGATAAAAAAAATTATTGAAGCTGGATACATCAAACGCAAATACAGTAATAGCGACAAGGTGTCACCATGGATTTTGCGAGGTGGAGCAGCAGTGTCCCAACCACTAGCCAAGGTGTATGAAGTTAGTGAACTTAGGACAGTTGCCAGAGATATGGAAGATGGTGAATTTAGTACCTATAGTGAAGAAAGGAATCACAGTGTTAAATTACAGGCTAATTTTGCTGACATGCATACTTTGTAAGGTAATGGAAAGATGGTCATGAGGAGAGTGGTAGAACCATTGGAGAGAAGTGGTTTCATAAATAGTAACCAGCATAGATTCAGAGATGGTAAATCCTGTCTTTCCAACTTGTTGGAATTCTGAAAGTAATGGAAGAGAGAGAGAGAGAGAGAGAGAGAGGGCTAGGTGGATTGCATTTTCTTAGACTGCAAGAAGGCATTTGATGCAGTGCCCCTACATGAGACTTGGGTAAAAGCTTGAGGTGCAGGCAGGAATAATAGGAAATGTAATCAGTGGATCACAATATACCTGAGGAAGGAGGCAGAGAGTGATTGGCCAGAAAGGGATGTCAGAATGGGGGAAGTTCAACAAACAGTATGCTACAAGGATTGGTACTATTTGTGGTTTGTGAATGATATTCCAGATAGAATTAAGGCAGATGTTTCCATATTTGCTGATGTAAAACTGATGAGAATAGTAACAGATGAGGACAGAGAAAAGGCTGCAAATGGATCAGGACAAACTGCAAGATTGGTCACATAAATGGTTTCTTGAAATGAACACCAGCAAATGCAAGGTCATGAAGATGAGGGAAGGAACAAAGACTGTACAGTGTATAGTCTTGAGACAGAGGTTGTAGACCTCACTTGAAAAAGACTGGAGGGAGTAGTGCCTAGCATTTCACCAGAGGCTCAGGTTAACTGAATAACCTATGCAGAAGTATGCAACAAGGCGTGTTCCTGAGTTAAGAGGTATGGACTATGAGGAGAGGTTATTGGAATTGAATCTAATGACTTTGTAGAATAGAATCATCAGGAGAGATGGGATAATGACGTAAAATACTCAGGAATTTGTAGTTAGCGTAGACAGGAATAGGTTGTTTGAGAGGCGAGAAATGGGGACTCATGGACATGGCTGGAAGTTTCACAGATGTGCCACAGAGAGTCAGGAAGTATTTCTTTAGTCTCAGGGTGGTCAGAAAGTGGAATGATCTCTGAAGTGGTGAAGGCAAGCTCCACACTCAGTTTTAAGAAGAGAGATGAGACCTATGAGGCTAGGAGAGAGAATCTGGGATGTGGCAAGTAGAGAGGTGAGGCGAGGAGCAGAGATTCGGCCCATGCAACTGTGTGTTAGCAAGGAGAAAACACATGAGCGAACCAGCAAAGTGGTGGGTGCCAGGAGCTGTGACTTAACCCCTGCAACCACACACGGGCGAGTACATATAGGCAAGTGTGTTATCTCCACACACACTACACAGAGTGAGAATGAGCGAGTTTTTGTGCAAGGTATCAATGCGCTTCTTAAAACAATAGGATAGGGGGTTGAACTAAAAGACTTAAATTTATCTTAGTGAAAGTTTTTATATATAAAATTTCTGATCAGTATCTACTAAAATATGAAAACATTCATAAAATAAATATGGATGAGGAAATAAAAACAAAACAAAAAAAAGAACCTGATTCTGCTAAACCATAGCTGTATTTTCTGGCATATAAAGTATTCTTTTTTTTTTTTCTTTTTTTCCCTGGTCATGGTAGTCCTTGTGGCTTAGCGCTTCTTTTTGATTATAATAATAATAATCCCTGGTCATGGTCAGGAACGATGGTATACTTAGGGTTACTGGTTAGTGGTGGTTTCGGTGCTGCGGTACTGGTGTAACCAAAACTCCAAATATCATCCTGTTCCTGCAAAACTTGTTTCCCAGATTACTTTTTAGTGTTTTGTAACTATTATAATTTGCGTATTACCAGTATGTAATAAGCAAACCAGCTTCAGCAGTTGCAAATAATTGTAAAGTAGTCATTTATAAATAACTGGTAGCCATATTTGTTTTGGCAGTTGGCAGTGATGAAGCAGATGACAGACTGCACCACCTCTGTCAACTCCATTGTGCGCATAAGTAGCCACCCACTGGCTCGTTATTTTGAAGCAAGTATTGCATTTTTTTTCCCCTGAATATGCCTGCCAAAATTAGGGTGCACCTTACATGCTGGAAAATACAGAATTTTTTTATAGATCTCATTCATAAGTACAGTACTAACAGTGTTCATAACTTGGGGAGAGTGTAATTACCTGTGCTCACTTCATTTTGTTACCTAAAACTATATTACTATTGACAGTCATGTATCTTTTGGCACATTTGTTAATGTATTTTAGCTCTTAGGTTTGATCTTCCAATTTTTTATTTTGTTTCCTGCCTATCCCACATATGTATGTTTGGGCCTTTACACATTTAGACCAGGTCCACCTAATCAGTGCTCATTGTCAAATCTTCAGTCTTAGGCTAGATTTGTATATATATATATTATAATTTTAGTTCATTTTGTATAGTAATCTGGTCCCATATAATTAGCAGTTTTTACTCTAATGTACATATTCCCATCAAATAAATCTATGCAACATTTTTAATAAAATAAACATGGAATTCTCTTATCCTCCCTATGGAAGGGGGGGTTAATGCTGAAGGTCTCTTGATCCAAGGAATTAGAGCTATTCTCCCCTTCCTCAAATCATCTGTTTCTTTCCAATTCCCTAGCTGCTAATTGGTCCTTAATGAACACTTCCCGTGACTACAATATGTTATCTAGACTTTTTCTATCAGTGTTCAATGAAATTGTAGACCTGTAGTTCATAGATCAAGTTGCAAGAGTAGTATACATCCAGGACTTGCAAAATGAATGATGTCTGTGATACATAGGAACATGATTGCACACCTGATGTCTTGGAAGGCTGCCCAGCTGGTGCTAATCTATACACTGGGTGATCTCTGGCCTGATGCTTTTATAAATTTACTTGTGCATCTGTCTTTTGACTGCAGAAGTGTGTTCCACAGGCAAAACACCTGTCAGCATTGTGAAATTTGGCACAAATTGAGTCAGATTTATCATTGGCACTACTGTATTCATTACCAATACTTTTTTAGGGAAGTCATCTGCATTAATTTTTTTTTAAAGATGTGAACAAGATATACAAGATGGGATCACTTGAATGGACAGGCTGACCTTCAGACCACACAACCATCCCAATGCTTCAGAAATTCAGATGGAAATGGCCCAACCTTTTGTATCTTTGCTTGATAGTTGGCTTACCTGACATGCTCAACAAAACAAGGTCTCATTAGTGGCATCTTTGGATTCTTCCATTAATTGTAAGTACAGCAGGATTGCAAATTATGTAGAACACAGATTTTTTGCATTTAGGTTTGGTGTAGAATGCACAGATGAATTTGACCCAAAATGTGCTCATCCATCTCTAATTCTTGAAATACTTTACTGAATGTGAGTAATTAGCATAACTTCATTGTTTTGCTTTAGCCTTTCCTGTAACAGTACAGTAGTGTACCTGGGAATTGCAGCCAGTGAATGTGTGAAAAATAAATAATACTAAGCTAATAGGTGTTCCAAAATATTATAGTTTGAAAATGTCTGGTATGTCTTTTTTTTTCTCTCTCCATGTTTTGTTTGTAAAGCCTCTGCAAGTAATTTAAGTAGTGGTGTATCAGATTCTAGAACAGTTACATCAAACCTTTTCACTCTTGCTTGTATCCCTACTTTGCCGCACATGTGTATACAGTACAGGGCTACTTGGGAATCTCTTCCTGACTCTTCACTTTTGGTATTTAAACCCATCTTAAATGCTTCAGTCAAATGATTTCCACTTTTTTTTTTCTTTCAGAATTGTAAAATCTTCTCTAAATTACACTTCAATTACAATAGTTGATATCAGCTAGCATATTGGTTGATAGTCTTCATTAAATTGCTGTTGTAAACACATGCCATATTCATTAAAGAAGCATTGAAGTGTTTAGAATACAAAAAAATGCAGATTCACAGCATGAAATTTAATTTAATTTTTTTTTCTTCCTCCAACAAGTCGGCCGTCTCCCACCGAGGCAGGGTGACCCAAAAAAGAAAGAAAATCCCCAAAAAGAAAATACTTTCATCATCATTTCAACACTTTCACCACACTCGCACATTATCACTGTTTTTGCAGAGGTGCTCAGAATACAACAGTTTAGAAGCATACATGTATAAAGATACACAACATATCCCTCCAAACTGCCAATATCCCAAACCCCTCCTTTAAAGTGCAGGCATTGTACTACTTCCCATTTCCAGGACTCGAGTCCGACTATATGAAAATAACCGGTTTCCCTGAATCCTTTCACTAAGTATTACCCTGCTCACACTCCAACAGATCGTCAGGTCCCAAGTACCATTCGTCTCCATTCACTCCTATCTAACACGCTCACGCACGCTTGCTGGAAGTCCAAGCCCCTTGCCCACAAAACCTCCTTTACCCCCTTACCCCCTCTCTCTCCAACCCTTTCGAGGACGACCCCTACCCCTCCTTCCTTCCCCTATAGATTTGTATGCTTTCCATGTCATTCTACTTTGATCCATTATCTCTAAATGACCAAACCACCTCAACAACCCCTCTTCTGCCCTCTGACTAATACTTTTATTAACTCCACACCTTTTCCTAATTCTGCATAATATTTACACCACACATTGCCCTTAGACAGGACATCTCTACTGCCTCCAACCGTCTCCTCGCTGCTGCATTTACCACCCAAGCTTCACACCCATATAAGAGTGTTGGTACTACTATACTTTCATACATTCCTTTCTTTGCCTCCATAGATAACATTTTTTGACTCCACATATACCTCAACGCACCACTCGCCTTTTTTTCCCTCATCAATTCTATGATTAACCTCATCCTTCATAAATCCATCCGCAGACACGTCAACTCCCAAGTATCTGAAAACATTCACTTCTTCCATACTCCTCCTCCCCAATTTGATATCCAATTTTTCTTTATCTAAATCATTTGATACCCTCATTACCTTACACTTTTCTATGTTCACTTTCAACTTTCTGCCTTTACACACATTCCCAAACTCATCCACTAACCTTTGCAATTTTTCTTTAGAATCTCCCATAAGCACAGTATCATCAGCAAAAAGTAACTGTGTCAATTCCCATTTTGAATTTGATTCCCCAAAATTTAATCCCACCCCTCTCCCGAACACCCTAGCATTTACTTCCTTTACAACCCCGTCTATAAATATATTAAACAACCATGGTGACATTACACATCCCTGTCTAAGACCTACTTTTACCAGGAAGTAGTCTCCCTCTCTTCTACACACCCTAACCTGAGCCTCACTATCCTCATAAAAACTCTTTACAGCATTTAATAACTTACCACCTATTCCATATACTTGCAACATCTGCCACATTGCTCCTCTATCCACTCTATCATATGCCTTTTCTAAATCCATAAATGCAATAAAAACTTCCCTACCTTCATCTAAATACTGTTCACATATATGCTTCAATGTAAACTTGATCTACACATCCCCTACCCACTCTGAAACCTCCTTGCTCATCCGCAATCCTACATTCTGTCTTGCCTCTAATTCTTTCAATTATAACCCTACCGTACACTTTTCCTGGTATACTCGGTAAACTTATTCCTCTATAATTTTTACAGTCTCTTTTGTCCCCTTTCCCTTTATATAAAGGGACTATACATGCTCTCTGCCAATCCCTAGGTACCTTCCCCTCTTTCATACATTTATTAAACAAAAGTACCAACCACTCCAACACTATATCCCCCCCTGCTTTTAACATTTCTGTCATGATCCCATCAGTTGCAGCTGCTTTACCCCCTTTCATTCTACGTAATG
This sequence comes from Cherax quadricarinatus, assembly GCF_038502225.1. Lineage (NCBI taxonomy): Eukaryota > Metazoa > Arthropoda > Malacostraca > Decapoda > Parastacidae > Cherax > Cherax quadricarinatus. The sequence continues at coordinate 17,213,004 of NC_091370.1, forward strand.
TCCCACGTACCTCCCCACACTTATTTTAAATTTTTACATTCTTTCCCTTTCACATTTGCATCCATTTTCTTTTTCATAACTTTTTGATAAAAGAAACTCCTCAAGAAAAGTTCCTTCACACTGGTGAGAGGCTCTTGATCTAGGGAATTGGCTCTGTGCTCCAGTTCCCAGAATTAAGCCTGAATACCTTCCATCCTTCCCCACAGGCACTGTATAATCCTATAGGTTTAGTGCTTTCCCCTTGATTATAATGATAGAAAGTGTTTACCCCTTTGATTTTAGCTTTGATTTAGCAGGCACATAGAGAACACACACAGACAATATAAAATATTTAGTGTCTAATGTGAGAATGAAATAAACATGTTTTCAGTTTTTTATTAAATAATATATTCTGCTGAACACTGGAAGATATTTTTTAACTGCATATCATATGACAGTCTATGTACTTAATGAAGGATATACAGACATTTCATATAGGAAAATATAGTAGTTTTTAAAGTATTCCACATGAGAATATATTTAAGTATAGTGTGTTTAGATTTTATTATAACTGCATCATTCATAACCCAGTATAAATCCACTCGAGCAGTGTACAGCAAAGTGGGAGATAGAAACTGGCAGTTATCACAATGCAAGAAATCTCTCTCATACTTTAGTAACAAAATACACTATCACTTTTACTTCAAAATTAAATATGTTGCTGTAGGTAAGGTTTCATAATTCTGTGTTCATAAATTTTTAACAGCTGGTAAGGATTTGAGAGATCTTTATAAGTGTCATAACATTGAAATATGAGTGGAAATAGCTGAGTAGTTATAGAATCCTTATTTCACAACATACACTACTGATAATTACAAGAACAAACATTATAGGGCAACCTTTATAGTACATGTGCGATCAATGTACACAACACTTATTTTACGAGGGAGCATGAAGATAGGAGTTATGACCGCCAGTGATAGCGTCTTCGGAGGGACACCAGGTCCCAGTCATCAACGCTGGTTCGATCATGGCTATCATCTTGGCTGCCATAGTAGCTGTAGTCATAGTCATTGCTGTAGGTCAGGGCTTTAATTAAACATGATAAACCATGATAATTTGTTAGCTATTGTAGAAACAGTTCTTAAAAGATAGGATTTATCAAGCTGTGGTTGTAATGTATTCTAACAAGGTTTACCTTAAAGTAACTGTAAATGGGATTACTAATTAACCTGAATAATTGTAATTGGCAGCTTTTGACTGCCCTATTAAGCTCAAATACATAGATTTGGATTAATTAGTCAAGACTCGGTAGGATTAGTTCAGATTTAGTAGGGTTATATTAGTGATGTGTTGGCAGAAGTGAAGTATCATACTCACTCATCACAAGAAGGACCCGTGTAGCCCCTGCTGCAGTGACATACATTGGGGCCAATACAGCGGCCTCGCTCTCCACACCCATTCTCACACACAGCTGTTGGGAGTAACTTGTGCATCATACTAGGCTTGGTTTAGACATTCTTTTATAGACTTCATATATAGCTATTTCAGCACTGAAAATGTCCAGTTTTTGGCTTGAAGATAGAAAAACTAACATTTTTGTGCACAATTTAAAGAAGGGTTATAATGTACTGTAATACTCTACAGGCAGGCCTTGCTTATACAGCAGGTTAGGGTCTAGGCTGCTGCTGTAACATAAAAATTGCTCTACAGCAGTAGCCTAGAGTGAAACATATCCCCCCTTTTTTTTTTTTTTTTTCAAATGCATATAAAACCCTGATAATATGTTTACACTATAATATATTAAGTGAGCAATAGACTTAGGCCTAAAAAAAATGCATATACAGTACACACATTACTTACCTTAAAATATTTGTTGAGTGGTGAATATATTGTAAAAAGTCTGAATAAAGAGTATAAGTGAAAACTGCTATAAAGTGAAGTGCTGTAAAGCTGGGCCTTCCTGTATATTTTATGTTGGTAAATCATACAATAATGAAATTCAGTACATTAAAAGGGACAGAAATATTAATATATTTCACTATACAAGGTTGTAGTAATTCAGTATATGTATACATATAATGGGTTAAAGTTATGACAAAACACGGACAACAAAGTACAGTAGCAGTTAAATCAATTCCTGGTGGCTTGAACAGATAACAAACTGGTGCAGCAAGTTGATATTAAACACCAGCAAAAGCAGTACGATTAGGTTAGACAAAAACCTCCTTGGTAGTGTGAAGAGAAATTAAAAAGTTCTGTAGAGGAACGATAGATTAGAATTAAACAGCTGAAATTCCTGGGTTTTATTCATTTTTCAACAACTGCAGTTTTCTGCTATTGCATTGAATATAATTTAGGCAGAATAATATGGAAAGAGGAATGAGAGGAAAAGAAAAAGGTAAATAATTTAAAAACTTCAATGTTAAAAGAAGTAATAGCAGTCTGATAGCAAATAGTGACTCACGCATCTGGCAGCGGCCTCCAGCGTATCCAGGAAGGCAGGTACAGCGATGTGGTCCAGAACAGACGCCGCCATGAAGGCAGGGCAGTGGGCAAAGTGCTGTTGGGGAGCAGTGCAGGTTAAGGCAGGAAGCACATTAGTTAGAGGCTGAGGCTTTGTCAGGAGACCAGGTCATTAGAATGAATGTCATGGAAGTTTACTAACTTGATTACTGAGGATGTAGGTATAATACCATAGCTTGACTGCAAGAACAGAGGAATGTTTTCTTTCTGTTGGAGAATAGTCTGCAAGTCTTCAGTGCATGTTAGGTGAAAGCTTGTGTAACTGCTTACTGCTCTGGAGTGGACAATTTGTTGGTCCTTTGCTACATAGTAGTTTGATTAGCTTAGCCTGACTAAGAGCCCAGCAATTCCCTTCCCCCTTTCCCTTCCCTTCCCTTCCCTGTAGTGGGGATTTTTCTTCATTCATTAATCTATGCTCCTTAGGATTTTGGAAGAGCACCTCTGTTACTCTTCATGTTTTCCCACCAATTGGAATGCTGGAGTAGCCTGCAACACCAAAAGGGGACAGGATCATGAGAGCTGATGTTTCTGGTGGCATACTGAGTGACACTTCCAGTGGAGGAAGTCAGTAGTAGTGACTGAAGGTGTATGACTTTGGCATGCAGCTGTGGAATACACTTTGCCCAGGCGTTACTGCTTTCACTGTGATTTTTATAATTACTGGGGCACCTGTAGGAAACTTGAGGAATTTAATTTGAAATGATACTAATTATTTTAACTATGTAATAGTATTTTTTTTTTATTCCTGCTAGTAGTACTTGTCACTTTTACCTTTGAAATACCCTATCAATGAATTTTTCAAATTACCTACCTACATTTTCTGCAAAAACTGGCAAGATTGCTCAGTATAAAGCTCAGTATAGAAAGCTTAGCCAGCACTTTAAAACTTCTTTCAAATCTGTATATAAATTATACAAAAGGAAGTCCCCTACAATTTTTGTTGGTAATGCCATTTAGGTTCACTAGCTGATCCTAATCTGCATCTCTGTTCAAGGTCCATGAAGTTAGAGAAGCCATTAATATTCAATATGCCACTGGATATGTTTTAATTTATAGTGCATATTTTCCATACTTTATAGGAATTTACATGTATAACTTGAAAATAGGTCTTCACTTTAATTATTTGTTGTAAGGTGCATGTACTGCAGAAATGTTAAGTGGGCATTCATCTCTGTGGCTTGTATGATTATGGTATCTTGTTTACCAAATGCCCCTGTGTAAATGAAAAGTTCACTATTTGTGAATGATACTCGTCAAATCCATGGGATGCGAGATCATCCACATAAGTACAGATTTTTTTTTTTCTATTACTGGAGTTTTTCTGGTAGTTGCATGTATTCCTTGCTGCTATCATTTGTACTACATCCCTGTCAGATTTCATCATAATTTTTTATTCCTTCATGGACTTAGTGATAATTCAGTTATTTATATCAGACTGTTCTTTGCTTTGTTAGATCTCTTGATATTTTAGTGTTTGGAGCAGTGAACTAGGGGACCCCTCTGCTTATTCTGCAGCTCAGGAATTTTTGATCTCGTGTAGAGATTTATTCACAACTATTTTTCTATTTGGTCCATTCGTCCATTCATGATCATATACAGGAGCATTGCTGTGCATTTTGGAACATGGTGACTGTCTCTCCAGATGACTTCCTTTCCTTGTTGTTGCATATCAGCCAGTCATAGGCATCTAAATATAATATAAACAAAGTTGAATATAAGTGAAACCAAAATAGGAGGTCATCTACTCTCAAAAGATAAGGCTGAAGCATAATTTACATTGCAAATGCAGCAGCAAGCACTTATATAGCAAACAGCATTACACTAGTGCAGAATAAAAGATAAGCTATGTCATATTCACAGCTTGTTATCCAGGGTAATAATGCAGCAACAAAAGTTGATCTTGTTATGACGAACATTAGAAAATGTTAGTGTCATTAAATGACTCACGCGTCTCACAGCGGGCACCAACATAACCCACTTGACAGCGACACTTGTATGGTGCAATGCAGGTTCCACCGTTAAGACATGATGCAATACACACAGCTGTTTGTGGTAAAAAGGTCAAGGTCCCATAATGTTACAATATACCTACTCCCTATCAGATTACTCCATGAATGTGCAATAATAAATTAATGTAAGCAATGACTTGTCAACTACAGTAGCCCAAAGGATTTAACTGTATTCCTAATACTAATAACCTCTCTTGTTGAAAATAAATGGTATAAAATACTGACACAATGGAAACATAAACACACATGCAGTTTAATGTGATCCTTTATTGACAACGTTTCACCCACACATCTACCTGGGGTGGAAGGTATGGGGGTATTTATAGTCAGGTTCAGAATGTTGAGGTCAGGTGGAGAATGCTGCATCTGATGATCTACCGGGTGGGGTTATAGAGTCTTGGGTAGCTTGGCAGGGGTATTGGACAAGTTGAGTAAACCTTCTGTAGTGTTCTATGTTGGATAGCGATGAAGTTTCTTGGCGAGTGGTTCAGCTATGTTATAGAAGCCGTTGTTCTGGTTGAAATTGTTGGTTATAGAGATAAGCGATGATTCCAGGATTCTTCGGTATTGAGTGTTGTCTCCTGTGGCGATAAGTCTTGAGTTTCTGTAGTTAATTAAATGGTTGTGTGAATTGCGATGTTGTACACAGGCATTCCTTGTATCGTCAGTCCTGCTTGCGTATTGGCGTTCTGAAATACGTGTTTGGAGGTCTCTTAACGTTTCGCCCATGTATAATTTGTTGCAGTCATTGCAAGGGATTATGTATACCCCTGCAGAGGATGGAAGCTTGTGATGTCCTTGATGGTCGTAGTTGTGGAGGTAGATACGTGGTGTAATTATAGGCTTTTTCCTGCGCGCACTCAGAATCTGCAACAATGAGTTCCTTGAGGAAGAATGCACTATAATTGAACAAGTATTTTCAAAACTCCACTATCCTCGTCACTTCATCAGAGACTGCAGACGACGGGCATTAAACATCAACACACCCAGAGAAGACACTGCCGAGAAGAGATACACAGTCCTCCCCACCAACTCCATTGCCAAACATGTTTCCATCATCTTTTCCAATACATCATTCCAAGTATCTACCTCCACAACTATGACCATCAAGGACATCACCAGTAGTAGACAGGACAAGCTTCCATCCTCTGCAGGGGTATACATAATCCCTTGCAATGACTGCAACAAATTATATGTGGGCGAAACGTCAAGAGACTTCCAAACACGTATTTCAGAACGCCAATACGCAAGCAGGACTGACGATACAAGGAATGCCTGTGTACAACATCGCAATTCACACAACCATTTAATTAACTACAGAAACTCGAGACTTATCGTCACAGAAGACAACACTCAATACCGAAGAATCCTGGAATCAAAGCTTATCTCTCTAACCAACAATTTCAACCAGAACAACGGCTTCTATAACATAGCTGAACCACTCGCCAAGAAACTTCTTCATCGCTATCCCACATAGAACACTACAGAAGGTTTACTCACAACTTGTCCAATACCCCTGCCAAGCTACCCAATACTCTAACCCTGCCCGGTAGATCAGATGCAGCATTCCCCACCTGACCTCAACATTCTGAACCTGAGTATAAATACTCCCGTACCTTCCACCCCAGGTAGATGTGTGACTTGAAAAAGCCCACTGTGTGGGCGAAATGTTGTCAATAAAGGATCACATTAAACTGCATATGTGTTTGTTTCCAACCTCTTGTTGAATAATTTACTCATGACTTGGCATTTTAGTACTTCAAAACAATCTAGTGTGATCAACCATGCAAGTTTTACAAAAAAAAAAAAAATTCATCTTGATTTCATTTAAGTAGTTTCACATTTATTCCAACATTCTGTTCAGTGTACTTCCTCCTGTCAAACAATCTAAATCCACAGTAATCTTAAGCCCAAAGGCTTCTTATTCTTGTTATTAAAATACCATGGACAGTTCAAATTTCAATTGTACAAACACTCAATGTCTGTCTGGCATTATTTGTAATTAAATCACTTACATTTACATCCAATTAAGGTTTCCCCATGCAAATAATTGTTTTAAAAGATAGTAAAAATTCATATTTTAAAATCCCTGAGTGAAACCACTAGTTTACTACCATATTATAGTAGTAATGGTAGAATTACTGACAAAATGTAATGTGACATTTTATTGTGGCAATGTTTAGTTTTACAGAAGCTCCTGGAGAGTGAAATGTTGACATAAAATGTCACACTAGTTGCATTTGTCTATTTACTTACCATATTATAATACAGTACAAATTTTTGCTAATCATGACAGGAAGTCTCTACTTAATTATGTAGCCCCTACCTCTTGGTCTGAGGAATTAGACCTGTCGGTCTTCTTCCTCAGACCGAACCTAATTACCCCCCAATCTCCCCTCCCCTTTTTCCTTTCCTCATCCCCCTCCCCACCCCTCCCTTTTGCCCTTCCTCTTTTTGGCCTTTGACCCCTCAAGGAAGGTTCCTTGATGTTGGTGAGGGGCTCTTGATTTAGGGAATTGTATCTGTGCTCCAGTTCCCCGAATTAAGCCTGAATGCCTTCCACATCCCCCCCCAGGCGCTGTATAATCCTCCAGGTTTAGCGCTTCCCCCTTGATTGTAATAATAATAATTTTTGGCCTTTGGGATTCTCCCACAGGCGCGCTAGTTCCTAGGTACCCCTCAAGGAAGGTTCCTTGATGTTGGTGAGGGGATCTTGATTTAGGGAATTGGATCTGTGCTCCAGTTCCCCGAATTAAGCCTGAATGCCTTCCACATCCCCCCCCCCCAGGCGCTGTATAATCCTCCGGGTTTAGCGCTTCCCCCTTGATTATAATAATAATAGTTCCTAGGTAGAGGAAAGGATACCAGGGTCCATTCCGTTGAGGTTCTTGGCGGTGGCGTAGTTTGCCGTGGAATCTGGATCGCCTGGGGATGTCCCGATCCCTCTCCCGGAGTAGCTTTGGGTGTCTTTCGGGCAACGGGTGTATCTCTGGAAGCCACCTTTCGGATTCTGGGGGTGGTGGCCGAAGAAGGTATGCTTTGTGGCAGATATCCGGCTGCCCTCTCTTTTGTCCACCAAGGTAGCTCAGCAGATGTGAGGTTGCTATCCCGGATTGCTGGTTTACTGGCATGAAGGGTTCCATGCTGCATCTGCGCTACTAGCGGTGCTGAGGTCCTCTTGGGAACTATTCCTCCCCGTTCCCACCTTTTTTTTTCTTTTTTTTTTTCTTAAAAACAAAAAGCAAAGGAGTAACCCAACCATGGAGAACCCAATCCATGAACCCACTACCCCTGGGCCCCTTCTTGATACCACACCCCATTCTGACCCTGCCTTGTGTTTAGACCACTCTTCGGACACTCCTGATGCCCCTGTACCTCTTGCTGGTGCTGTTTCCTCACCCGCTTCAGGTACAGGGGCTTCGACTGACTCCTTCGATTTGTCTGAACTCCGCTCTCCTTTGACTATGCTTCTGGCTTCTCCCTCTACGGTACGGCAATTTTCAAATCGCCCACCCATTTCATGCCGGACCAACTCCGGTCCTACTCCTAAACGCCAACGTCAATCTCCTGATGATGCTCCTTCGTTACCTTCCCATTCTACTCGGAAAAGACCGACACGTCAAGCACTCCCTCTCCACGCTCAGTTTCGGACCACACAATGGACTAAATTCTTTACTTTAAGACCGACTTCTTCTGCCTACCTTTCTGACCATAGTATTGGCAAAGCGCTCCTGCGTCATGTTGGTAGAGATATTTCATTTCATGCTCTCGAGCGGTACGCGCATCGTCACTGTACAGAATGCTACCCAAGCTCATGATCTTTCTCTCCTTTCGAATATCGATACTACTCCTATCACTATTGAAAAACATCTTTCTCTCAATCCTCTTCAAGGGGGGCTCCTTGGCGTGGTGAAGAGGCTCTTGGTCTGAGGAATTAGCCCTGTCGGTCTTCTTCCTCAGACCGAACCTAATTACCCCCCATTCTCCCCTCCCCTATCCCATCCTCCCCATCCTCCCCTTTTTCCATTCCTCCTCCTCCTCCTCACCCCTCCCTTTTGCCCTTCCTCTTTTTAGCCTTCGTGATTTCTCCCACAGGCGCGCTAGTTCCTAGGTAGGGGAAAGGACACCGGGGTCCATCCCATTCCGTTGAGGTTTCTTGGCGGTGGCGTAGTTTGCCGTGGAATCTGGATTGCCTAGGGATGTCCCGATCCCTCTCCGGTATCCCGGAGTGGCTTTGGGTGTCTTTTGGGCGACGGGTGTATCTCTGGAAGCCACCTTTCGGATTCCGGGGGTGGTGGCTGAAGGAGGTATGCTTTGTGGCGGATATCCGGCCGCCCTCTCTTTTGTCCACCGAGGTAGCTCGGCAGATGTGAGGTTGCTATCCCAGATTGCTGGTTTACTGGCATGAAGGGTAGGGTATGGCACGGGTTCCATGCTGCATCTGCGCTACTAGCGGTGTCGAGTCCTCTTGGGCGCGGAGGGGGATTTCCGGCCCTTTCATTCCTCCTGGGAACTATTCCTCCCCGCTCCCCCCTTTTTTTATTCTTTTTTTTATTTTTATTTTCTTTTCTTCTTTCTTTTTTTTTCTTAAAAACAAAAAGCAAAGGAGTAACCTAACCATGGCAGCCCTAGTCCATGAAACCACTACCCCCGGGCCCCTTCTTGATACCGCACCCCATTCTGACCCTGCCTTGTGTTTAGACCACTCTTCGGACACTCCTGATGCCCCTGTACCTCTTGCTGGTGCTGTTTCCTCACCCGCTTCAGGTACCGGGGCTTCGACTGACTCCTTCGATTTGTCTGAACTCCGCTCTCCTTTGACTATGCTTCCGGCTTCTCCCTCTACGGTACGGCAATTTTCGAATCGCCCACCCATTTCCTGCCGGACCAACTCCGGTCCTACTCCTAAACGCCAACGTCAATCTCCTGATGATGCTCCGTCGTTACCTTCCCATTCTACTCGGAAACGACCGACACGTCAAGCACTCCCTCTCCACGCTCAGTTTCGGACCACACAATGGACTAAATTCTTTACTTTAAGACCAACTTCTTCTTCTGCCTACCTTTCTGACCATAGTATTGCCAAAGCGCTCCTGCGTCATGTTGGCAGAGATATTTCATTTCACGCTCTCAAGAGCGGTACACGCATCGTCACTGTCCAGAATGCTACCCAAGCTCATGATCTTTCTCTCCTTTCGAATATCGATACTACTCCTATCACTATTGAAAAACATCTTTCTCTCAATTCTTGTAGTGGTACTGTCATTCTGCCCCATACCATAGTCCAACAGAATTTCCAGTCATGTGGCAATGACATTTTTGAACAGCTGGAACTCCAGGATCTCCCAATCCTCAAAGTAGACACTTATGTCCTTCCTGCCCGGGGGCGGAGACGTTACCCTTGCAATGTGGCTCGTTTAACTTTTGACAGCCGAGAACTCCCGTCCTCTGTATATGTCGCGGGACATCGGTTACAAGTTCGAAAGGTGATACCTACACCGCAACAATGTAGAAATTGCTGGCGTTTTGGTCACCCAGCGAAATATTGCAGATCTATGGCCGAATGCCCAGTCTGTGGTGCCGACAACCATTCTAATACATCTTGCAGTCAACCTCCATCTTGCCTTAATTGTAATGAAGCTCACCCTTCGTACTCCCGCCGTTGCCAGGTCTACTTAAATGAACGTGAAATCCGTTGCCTCAAAGAGGCAGAAGGTCTCCCTTATGCTATGGCAGTTACTCATCTCCGCCTCCAAGGGAGACTACCCCGTGTTTCTTATTCTCGTGTTTCCAAACGTCCCCCCACTTCTGGGGTCCCATCTTCTGCAGCCTCCTCTGTTGTTACCCCTCCCATAGCCACTACGGCATCTAATCCTTTTGCTGTCCTTGGCTCTGACGTCCCGACTACAACTCAGTCTGTTCTCACATCTTCGCGTCCTTCCTCACAAGCCCCAGTATCGACAAGACCTCGTACGACACCTAATACCAATCGCCCCTCTACTCAGAAGTCCAAAAAATCCACATTGCTCAAATCTTCTTTGCCCCTTCCTTCCCTTCTTCCACCTCCACACGTTACCTTCCCAGTCTCTGTACCTAGTTCTTCCCCTCTCTCTGGCTCTATTACAAGTGTGGAGATTCACCCTCCTCCTCGTACTATGCCTTCCACCCCCGTCCCCTCCCAAGTGTCTCCCTCTTCTGTCACCTCCCAGGTTTCTACCTCTTCTGTCCCCCCCCACACTTCATCTCCAGTCCCTTACACTTTTCCCTCCCCCTCTACTTTGGTACAGTCCATTACTGTCCCAATCTTTACTCACCCTCCTCCTCCTATCTCCAATATGGTTTCCCATACATCTTTGAATTCAGAAACACTTGAAGCCATTTCAGAATATATTGCAGAGACTAAACCTTCAATGGACACTGATTCACTTCCTGTTCCTTCTCTTCCCTCTCCTCCATCTTCACAACCCCATTCTTCGCAACGCTCCGTTCCTTCGCTACTTGAACATCTTCCAATGCCACCACACGTTGACTTTTCTAACCCCTCTAGTCCGTAGGTGCCTTTACCTACAGATTCCTGATATTTTCTTCATCGCCAATCATGGCCTATTTACAGTGGAATATCCGCGGCCTCAGGGGTAATCGGGGTGAGCTTCAGATGTTGCTTTCCAGGTTTTCCCCTGTTGGTGCTTGCTTACAAGAACCAAAATTACACTCGGCTGTTTTCCAACCTATCTCAGGCTATAATTTATTGTATTCTTCGGATCCTTTCTCAGATGGGACCTTTAATGAAAGTGCCCTTCTTCTACGCAATGATATTCCGTACTGTCAACTATTTGTCCATACCTCGCTGCATTACACTGCAGCCCGTATCCACTTGAATAAGTGGTTTACAATATGTTCTTTATATCTCTCTCCTTCTCGAGCATTTTCTATCCCAGACTTTGCCTTTCTTGTTTCATCCTTACCACCACCACTTCTGTTACTTGGTGATTTTAATGCCCACCATTTCCTCTGGGGGGGGTCTCATTGTGACTCACGTGGCATTCAGTTGGAGGCTTTTCTTGCCTCTCACCCCCTCCATGTTTTAAATACGGGTACTCCCACCCATTTTGATCCTCGTACTCATACTCTCTCTTGCATCGATCTATCAGTCTGCTCTTCCTCCACTGCACTAGACTTCACCTGGTCTGTTCTACCAGACTTACATGACAGCGATCATTTTCCGATCATTCTTACTTCTCCTTCCTATTCACCACCTTTCCGTAGCCCTCGCTGGCAATTTGATCGGGCAAATTGGGATCTTTACTCACACCTCACTGCTTTTAGTGAGGTTCCTTCTTCATCCTCCATTGATGAGCTCCTACACATCTTCTCGACATCAGTTTATACCGCAGCTTCTCATTCTATACCCCAAACCTCAGGCAGGCATTCTCAGAAGTGCGTGCCTTGGTGGTCTCCTGCTTGTGCTCGTGCAGTACGTTTGAAACGTGCTGCATGGGGCAGGTACCGGTACAATAGAACCGCTGGGAGACTTGTTGATTTTAAGCAGAAGCGTGCGATCGCTCGCCGTGTCATCCGTGAAGCTAAACGCACTTGTTGGCGAGACTATGTTTCCACCATCACCTCTGCTTCTTCTATGAGTGCAGTCTGGAAAAAAGTGAGGAAATTGAGTGGTAAATACTCTCCTGACCCGGCTCCTGTTCTACGGGTCACTGGTGTTGATATAGCAAACCCTCTCGACGTTGCCATTGAACTTGGCACACATCTGGTCCGTATTTCCCGAGGGCTCCATCTATGCCCCTCGTTTCTTTCCTCAAAGTCTGCCAGAGAGTTAGTACCCTTGGACTTTTCTTCTCTCGGAGAAGAACAGTATAATGTGCCTTTTACACTTCAAGAACTGGAGGCAACGCTCTCAGCTTGCCGATCATCGGCAGCTGGGCCTGATGACATTCATATTCGTATGTTACAACATTTACATCGGTCAGCCCTTGTAGTCCTCTTACACCTCTTCAATCTTATTTGGGCACAAGGAGTTCTTCCCCAGCTGTGGAAATCTGCCATTGTTCTCCCTTTCCGCAAACCGGGTACTACAGGACATGATGCCTCCCATTATCGCCCCATCGCTCTTACAAGTGCAGTTTGCAAAGTGATGGAACGCCTCGTAAATCGACGTTTAATGTGGTATTTAGAGACTCACAACAGTCTCTCCGCTAGTCAATATGGCTTTCGTAAGGGTCGTTCTACCATAGACCCCTTACTACGCTTGGATACGTATGTTCGTAATGCCTTTGCGAATAATCACTCAGTTATTGCCATATTTTTTGACCTTGAGAAGGCATATGACACAACTTGGAGGTATAATATTTTGGCCCAGGCCCATTCCTTAGGCCTCCGAGGCAATCTACCATCCTTCCTTAAGAACTTTTTAACTGACAGACATTTCCGTGTTCGAGTCAATAATGTTCTTTCCCCGGACTTCGTCCAAGCTGAAGGTGTCCCTCAGGGATGTGTTCTAAGCACAACACTTTTTCTCCTTGCTATAAATGATTTGGCCTCTGTTCTTCCACCCAATATTTGGTCATCACTCTATGTTGATGACTTCGCTATTGCTTGTGCAGGCGCTGACTGTCACCTTATTGCAGTTTCTCTCCAGCATGCGGTCGACCGTGTTTCCACTTGGGCCACCACACATGGGTTTAAATTTTCAAGTACCAAAACTCACCAAATTACTTTCACTAGACGCTCTGTTATCTCCGATCATCCTTTGTATCTCTATGGCTCCCGTATCCCCGAACGTGATACAGTCAGGTTTCTAGGCCTTCTCTTTGACCGTCGGTTAACCTGGAAACCTCACATTACCTCTCTGAAGGCAACTTGTCACAGCCGGCTAAACCTTCTTAAAACCCTTGCTCATCTTTCCTGGGGAGCTGATCGTCGAACTCTGCTTCGCCTACATTCAGCCCTCGTTTTATCGAAACTCGATTATGGTGACCAGATTTATTCCGCGGCCTCTCCTGCTACTCTCTCTAGCCTTAACTCTATCCATCACCAAGGCTTACGTTTGTGCCTTGGTGCTTTTCGCTCTTCCCCTGTTGAGAGCCTCTATACAGAAGCAAATGTTCCATCCTTGTCTGATCGCCGTGATGCCCATTGCCTTCGTTACTATGTACGCTCTCACGATCTACACAATCCTTCCATTTATAGAATGGTCACCGATATTAGTAGACATTCTTTATTCGTTCGCCGCCCCTGTTTGCTCCGTCCCTTTTCTCTTCGCCTACATTCACTCTTGTCTTCCCTTCAGTTACCACCTTTATATGTTCATGTAGCATCTCACTTTTCCCTACCCCCCTGGGAAGTTCCAGCTGTTCGGGTCTGTTCTTTCTCACTACCTTGCTCGAAAGCTCAACTGCCTACGGTGGCTTCCCGCTCTCTTTTTCTTGATCACTTCCACTCCCATTCTCATGCCACCGCTGTGTACACAGATGGCTCTAAGTCTTCAGACGGCGTTGGATTCGCAGCAGTGTTTCCGGACAGCGTCGTACGAGGGCATTTACTATCTTCAGCTAGCATTTTTACTGCTGAACTGTATGCCATTCTTGCAGCACTTATTCGTATCGCATCTATGCCTGTGTCATCATTTGTAGTAGTCTCAGACTCCCTTAGTGCTCTACAGGCTATACGAAAATTTGATACATCTCATCCCCTAGTTCTCCGTATCCAACTTTGGCTACGCCGTATCTCTACCAAACATAAAGATATTGTTTTTTGTTGGGTCCCTGGTCATGTCGCCAGTACATACTGTCAACTACACTGCAGCCCGTATCCACTTGAATAAGTGGTTTACAATATGTTCTTTATATCTCTCTCCTTCTTGAGCATTTTCTATCCCAGACTTTGCCTTTCTTGTTTCATCCTTACCACCACCACCACTTCTGTTACTTGGTGATTTTAACGCCCACCATTTCCTCCGGGGGGGGGGGGGTCTCATTGTGACTCAGGTGGCATCCAGTTGGACGCTTTTCTCGCCTCTCACCCCCTCCATGTTTTAAATACGGGTACTCCCACCCATTTTGATCCTCGTACTCATACTCTCTCTTGCATCGATTTATCAGTCTGCTCTTCCTCCACTGCACTAGACTTCACCTGGTCTGTTCTACCAGACTTACATGACAGCGATCATTTTCCGATCATTCTTACTTCTCCTTCCTATTCACCACCTTTCCGTAGCCCTCGCTGGCAATTTGATCGGGCAAATTGGGATCTTTACTCACACCTCACTGCTTTTAGTGAGGTTCCTTCTTCATCCTCCATTGATGAGCTCCTACACCTCTTTTCGACGTCAGTTTCTACCACAGCTTCTCATTCTATACCCCAAACCTCAGGCAGGCATTCTCAGAAGTGCGTGCCTTGGTGGTCTCCTGCTTGTGCTCGTGCAGTACGTTTGAAACGTGCTGCATGGGGCAGGTACCGGTACAATAGAACCGCTGAGAGACTTCTTGATTTTAAGCAGAAGCGTGCGATCGCTCGCCGTGTCATCCGTGAAGCTAAAAGCACTTGTTGGCGAGACTGTTTCCACCATCACCTCTGCTTCTTCTATGAGTGCAGTCTGTAAAAAAGTGATTAAATTGACTGGTAAATACTCTCCTGACCCGGCTCCTGTTCTATGGGTCGCTGGTGTTGATGTAGCAAACCCTCTCGACGTTGCCATTGAACTTGGCACATATCTGGTCCGTATTTCCCGGGGCCTCCATCTATGCCCCTCGTTTCTTTCCTCAGTCTGCCAGAGTGTTAGTACCCTTGGACTTTTCTTCTCTCAGAGAAGAACAGTATAATGTGCCGTTTACACTTCAAGAACTAGAGGCAACGCTCTCAGCTTGCCGATCATTGGCAGCTGGGCCTGACGACATTCATATTCATATGTTACAACATTTACATCGGTCAGCCCTTGTAGTCCTCTTACACCTCTTCAATCTTATTTGGGCACAAGGAGTTCTTCCCCAGCTGTGGAAATCTGCCATTGTTCTCCCTTTCCATAAACCGGGTACTACAGGACATGATGCCTCCCACTATCGTCCCATCGCTCTTACTAGGGCAGTTTGCAAAGTGATGGAACGTCTCGTAAGTCGACGTTTAATGTGGTATTTAGAGAGACACAACAGTCTCTCCGCAAGTCAATATGGCTTTCGTAAGGGTCGTTCTACCATAGACCCCTTACTACGCTTGGATACGTATGTTCGTAATGCTTTTGCGAATAATCACTCAGTTATTGCCATATTTTTTGACTTTGAGAAGGCATATGACACAACTTGGAGGTATAATATTTTGGCCCAGGCCCACTCCTTAGGCCTCAGAGGCACGCTACCATCCTTCCTTAAGAACTTTTTAACTAACAGACATTTCCGTGTTCGAGTCAATAATGTTCTTTCCCCGGACTTCGTCCAAGCTGAAGGTGTCCCTCAGGGATGTGTTCTAAGCACAACACTTTTTCTCCTTGCTATAAATGATTTCACCTCTGTTCTTCCACCCAATATTTGGTCATCACTATGTTGATGACTTCGCTATTGCTTGTGCAGGCGCTGACTGTCATCTCATTGCAGTTTCTCTCCAGCATGCGGTCGACCGTGTTTCCACTTGGGCCACCATGCATGGGTTTAAATTTTCAAGTACCAAAACTCGCCGAATTACTTTCACTAGACACACTTGTCATCTCCGATCATCCTTTGTATCTCTATGGCTCTCGTATCCCCGAACGTGATAGTCAGGTTTCTAGGCCTTCTCTTTGACCGTAGGTTATCCTGGAAACCTCACATTACCTCTCTGAAGGCAACTTGTCACAGCCGGCTAAACCTTCTTAAAACCCTTGCTCATCTTTCCTGGGGAGCTGATCGTCGAACTCTGCTTCGCCTACATTCAACCCTCGTTTTATCGAAACTCGATTATGGTGACCAGATTTATTCCGCGGCCTCTCCTGCTACTCTCTCTAGCCTTGACTCTATCCATCACCAAGGATTACGTTTGTGCCTTGGTGCTTTTCGCTCTTCCCCTGTTGAGAGCCTCTATGCAGAAGCGAATGTTCCATCCTTGTCTGATCGCCGTGATGCCCATTGCCTTCACTACTATGTACGCTCTCATGATCTCCACAATCCTTCCATTTATAGAATGGTCACCGATATTAGTAGACATTCTTTATTTGTTCGCCGCCCATTTGCTCCGTCCCTTTTCTCTTGGCCTACATTCACTCTTGTCTTCCCTTCAGTTACCACCTTTATATGTTCATGTAGCATCTCACTTTTCCCTACCCCCCTGGGAAGTTCCAGCTGTTCGTGTCTGTTCTTTCTCACTCCCTTGCTCGAAAGCTCAACTGCCTACAGTGGCTTCTTGATCACTTCCACTCCCATTCTCATGCCACCACTGTGTACACAGATGGCTCTAAGTCTTCAGACGGCGTCGTGCGGGGGCATTTATTATCTTCGGCTAGCATTTTTACTGCTGAACTGTGTGCCATTCTTGCAGCACTTATTCGTATCGCATCTATGCCTATGTCACCGTTTGTGGTAGTCTTAGACCCCCTTAGTGCTCTACAGGCTATACGAAAATTTGATACATCTCGCCCCCTAGTTCTCCGTATCCAACTTTGGCTACGACGTATCTCTACGAAGCATAAAGATATTATTTTTTGTTGGGTTCCTGGTCATGTCGACGTACAGGGCAATGAACAGGCAGACACTGCTGCGCGGTCAGCAGTACATGACCTACCAATTTCCTATAGGCGTGGACTATTTTGCTGCAATAGCTACCCACCTTCACGCCCGTTGGCAACAACGTTGGTCAAGTCTGCTTGGTAACAAACTTCATTCTATTAAACCGAGCATAGGTTACTGGCCGTCTTCTTGTCATCAGTGCCGTGGTTGGGAGACCACTCTCTCCCGTCTTCGCATTGGCCACACTCGTCTTACTCACGATTAGCCACATTCTGTTAGACTGCCCTCTATATCAACGAGCACTCAGAATTTACCTCCAACGCCGTCTTCGTTCTACTACTCTCTCTTTACCTTCCCTTCTTACTGATGGACCCTCCTTTAATACTGACTCTCTCATTGACTTCTTGATAACGACTGATTTACTCCACAAACTCTGATGATGATACCTTACGCACTCCCCTCAGCCCTTTCTAGTTCAGTCTCTTGCTGCCCTTTACCCTTTCACCATCCACTGCACCGCTGTTATCCGTAACCTATTACTCATCCACCTCCCTTTTGCCACCTGATGCCCTCGCTTCCTTCCTGCCCTGCAGCGCTGTATAGCCCTTGTGGCTTAGCGCTTCTTTTTTATTATAATAATAATAATATGTAGCCCCTAATTGTTTAGTTTATGAAGAATTGAGCCTAAACAACCTTTCATAAATAATGTCATAATTTCAATATAGTAATTTTTCTAGCTTAAATAAAATAGAGAAAAAATAATTTTAAGTAAAATTCTGAACTGCTGACTTAATTTTTTTTCTGATGGGAAGATAAAGTTGCTGAAATATTAATTACCAATTAAACAATGAAATGGAATGAAAGAGTGACTTATTGTCTTTATACTATGCAGAAATTTATGCTTCAGTGACACTAACAGGCTCAGAATCCATACAAAACAAAAATATCTGCCATTAATGCTAAGAAAAACTTCACCATGTTGACAGTGGTCGCCGACATATCCCGGGGGGCAGGTACAGATATTACTGGTAAGACAGACTCCTCCGTTCAGACAGCGACGCCCACAATGGCCAACACAGGCTGGTATCCCTGACCATGATCCATCTGGCAGACATGTCAACACTGCTGATCCATTGGCTACTTGGCCTGCAAAGGGTGATTAATTGGTTGACAGTGTAGGGTGAGGTAAGTGATGCTAAATAAACTAATTGCCATGTATTTAATATAAAAAGTGTGTACACATACTCTGCAAGGTATTGTAGTGGCGAAGGGCTTTTAGAAACTGTTTTTTTTTTATTCAAACATTTGAAAAGCGAGGATTATTAGTTTTGTAAGTTGAGACTTGATACAAATGTGAAAAAATCACAATATATAATTAAAGCTTTTCCTTAGTTAAAAAAATTCCTCTTTGCCAAAATTACTTGTATTAATAACTAGATTCATTTTAGTTATCAGTATGTCAGAGTACATATGATGTGATTGAAAACCTTTGAGACCAATTATTTTTTTTATAGAAATTAATATGGTAAAAGTAGTTCCAACAATCACTAAAAATGTGAGGAAACTCCCTTTTTTTTATATAAACATCTGTGTCTCACTGAGGCAGTGACCCAAAAAAGAAGTGAAAGTTTTTCTTTTAGAAATTTATACAGAAGGGGGTTACTATCCCCTTTGCTCCCGGCATTTTAGTCACCTCTTATGACGCTCGTGGCTTAACCCTTTCAGTGTCGGTCCCATAATATTACGGCTTGAGAGCTGGTAGGCCTACATATGAAAGAATGGGTCTGCATGTGCCATATAAAAAATCCTGCAGTATGCAGTGTATAACGAGAAAAAACACTGACCATGTTTTTGGTTTAAAACAGCAACTTTGTGGTGTATTTTCATATGGCTACATTCTCGTTTTCTTGGTCTCATTTGATAGAATGGAGATGATTGTGATTAATGTCACGATGAAAAGTACTTGGAATTGAGCTCAAAATAGCGAAAATGTTCAACAGTAAACAAATGACGTCGCTATCCGTGTCCAACTGGCCAGTCTAATACGCAGTCACGAATGGGTTGACATTATTTATACAATTATTATAATAATGCAGTAGTCTGCATAACAGTAAATCTATTTTTTGGGGGTATAAAAATTTAAAATGGAAAGCAAGACTAATATAAGAGGGGCCTGGAGACATGACAAATGAACAGAGAAAATGTTATTTTAGTGCCAGGAATGTCTGCTTTGTTTATTCTGTACCCTTTTTTAAATTTGTGAAATTGCCAATTTGACCACTTTATTGGGTAGCTGAAATTGGTAAATGGGCAGTTTCATACTCAGTTAATAGAACAAATGGAGTTCTAGTGAAATAGCTATGATTTTAGCAGATTGAAACAACGGAATTGGCCGAAAATAGGGCTCAGATTAGGCGAAATCTCCGATGCATAACTATCACAGAGATGGCTAACTTTGCGAGAGCGTAAGTTTTCCATCAAATTTTGTACTATTGGTGTCATTTACATCGGGAAAAGATTATCATTTCATTTTTTTTTTTTTTTTCGATGCATCATGTTAAGGATCAGGGGTCTCAATACTGAAAGGGTTGAGGAAGGATTCTTCTCCATTTCCCCATGGACAGCAAAAAAGCCAAAGTATAAATTGTGCCCAGACTGCTAACTTTCCACCTGCATAATTCTAAGTTTTGTATTTTTGGTGCCATTACCTTCAGAAAGATTCTCTACTATTGCAATTTCTTTTTTTTAATTATGAGCACTTTTAATTTTGGGGGTCTGGACAGTGAAAGGGTTAAAATAAAGCTTAATTCTTAGGTAATTTTTCCTTAAGGGTGCTTTCATACAGGTGAGCTCATCAAAGGAACTTAACATATCCTCTATGTCCTCAGATTGAACTTACTATCTCTTGATTTCCCCAGGCATTGTATGACTGCTATGGATTTTGTGCTCCACCATTAAAATAATTTTAGGTAATTTAAATTTAGGCATTTTATAATTACTGTATATTAGTACAAAACCCATATGGGTCCTACTTTTTAACTGTCCAAACGTAGATGCAAGTCTTATTTTTCCTGCCTCCAAATTTGGGATGATTGGCCTGGTCAGTATAGAATGGGTCTAAACACTCGGTGTGCACAGTATTAGTACCCTGTGGGAGCACCAGTTTAATCGAGTGCCAGCTAGAGCAAGTAGTGTGGCAAACGCCATGAAGTCACTGTCATCATATCTTATTAACACTTCCCTTTTTAGAGGAAAGTGATGTTGACCCCGAGTTAAGTGGTTTTGAGATGGATTTGGCCACAAGTAGGCGAGGATATATCAAAAACCTCGATAATAACCAATGTGCAACATCCTTTCAATTTTGATACCACTGGGAGTGTCAGAATGTCCTATAACCTATGCCCTAAGTAAAGAGAATTCTGGAACATGTGTAATAAGTGTTTGGCTGGCTGGCTCTCTCTCTACCTATCTGTTTCACAGGTACACAAAAATAATTATACAGTGTAAATTACCTAGGATAACTCAAAAAAGAATCTAGACAAAGTGCTATACAGTGCTTGTAGACATAAGGCATAATAAGCATGACTGGCAAGTAATATGCACTTTCACTCGTTCAGGAATCTGACATGACGACTCTGCATCGTGTGTAATACCTGTTAGTTCACGAGCGGCTCACCGAGACAGACAAGCAGATAGTTTATATGTGACGGTGAAAAAGCCAAGGCAGTGGACGATCAGCAAATGTCACTGCTGCTCTGTCAGAAGTAGCGACACTCGTCTTACACCATGCTTTTAGGAGTTTCGTATATACTCCAGTATGTCTAAAACATTGCTGGGACCTGTAAATACTTTGTATATATTTCTAGACACTAGTAGGTGAAAATGTTCACCTGTCAGTGTGTTTGTGACTGAGTACCTAATATTAGTGTCAGAACAAACGTTGGCTGTGAAATCACAAGACCTACTGCAAATTGTAATTATCAGAACATCGTATAAAAAAAAATTATCAGCAACACTTCTGCAAGCAGCAGGACTCCATGTTGCTGTCAGGTGAGCATCTAGCGCCAACTTGGTCTTTTTACGCAGAAAATTGCCCTCTAATTTTTTTTTTTCCAAAATATTCAGAGCACTAGGCAAGAACATAGATCTACGTTTGGACAGTTAAGGGGTTAAATTATAACCGTCGTAGCAAGTTTTTGAAACAATGTTATAAAACTTTGTTTGAGCGAGACTGACCTGGAGGACAACGGTAAACCACCTTATCCTTGTAGTAGAAAGAGCGACCCAGTACCACTGCCCCATCTGTGTTGATCTTGGGGCGACCACACGAGATCTCTGTCAAATGGAAATTGTATTTAGTTTTCACTTTATTAAATTGTTACAGTAGTAGTTTGGTAAAATACTAATGTGGGTTTTTTTTCTCTCTATACCCCAAAAAATCCCTGACCTATACTACATTTTTTACCGAATTTTCAAATTTATTAAAACCACACCAGACGTACTATTTTCTATGCTGATTCAGAATATACATTATAAAATGAGATAATAATAGAATCATACGAGGCCTTTATTTCCAGGTAATTCCTAATGCCAGAAGCTAATATTTAAGACTATTCATAGTGGAAAATAACTAAAAATCATGAAAAAGTTATCAAAAATAGAGAAATGACTAAAAAGTATGAAAAATAAACATTACCCCAAAAATCACTCCATTCGATGCTACTCTTCAGTTACCACCTTTCTATGTTCATGTAGCATCTCGCTTTTTTCCTACCCCCTTGGAAAGTTCCAGTGGTTTGTGTCTGTTCTTTCCCACTGCCATGCATGAAAGCCGAACTGCCTATGGTGGCTTCTCTTTTTTTTTTTTTTTGTAAGCACTTCTGATCTCATTCTCATGCCATCGCAGTGTACACCAATGGTTTCAAGTCTTCTGACTGCATCAGATTCTCAGCAGTGTTTCTGGACAATGTCGTAAGAGGACGTTTATTATCTTCAGCTAGCATTTTTACAGCTGAATTACATGTATGCCATTCTTGTAGCACTTATCTGTATTGCAGCTATGCCTGTGTCACAAGCTACAAGAAGATCTGATACACCTCACCCCCTGGTTCTTTGTATCTAACTTTGGTTATAGTATATCTTTAGTAAGCACAAATATTTTTTTTTGTTGGGTCCTTGGTTGTGTTGACGTACAAGGCAACGAACGGGCAGACACTGCTGTGTGGTCAGCAGTACATGACCTCCCAGTTTCATATAGAGGTGTTCCATTCACATACTACTTTGCTGTAATTGCTACCCACCTTCACCTCTTCAAGGGGAGCTCCTTGGCATGGTGAAGAGGCTCTTGGTCTGAGGAATTAGACCTGTCGATCTCCTTCCTCAGACCAAACCTAATTATCCCCCAATCCCCCCTTCCCTATCCCATCCTCCCCTTTTCCCTTTCCTCCTCCCCCTCCCCACTCCTCCCTTTTGCCCTTCGGGATTTTTCCCACAGGCGCGCTAGTTCCTGGGTAGGGGAAAGGGTACCGGGGTCCATCCCATTCCGTTGAGGTTCTTGGCGGTGGCGTAGTTTGCCATGGAATCTGGATCACCTGGGGATGTCCCAATCCCTCTCCAGTATCCCGGAGAGTGGCTTTGGGTGTCTTTCGGGCGACGGGTGTATCTCTGGAAGCCACCTTTCGGATTCCGGGGGTGGTGGCCGAAGGAGGTATGCTTTGTGGCAGATATCCGGCCGCCCTCTCTTGTCCACCGAGGTAGCTCGGCAGATGTGAGGTTGCTATCCCGGATTGCTGGCATGATGGGTAGGGTATGGCACGAGTTCCATGCTGCATCTACGCTACTTACGGTGCTGAGGGCCTCTTGGGCACGGAGGGAGAATTCTGGCCCTTTCATCCCTCCTAGGAACTATCACTCCCCGGTCCCCCCTTTTTTCATTCTTTTTTTATTTTTATTTTCTTTAAGACAAAAAGAAAGAAGTAACCTAACCATGGAGAACCCAATCCATGAACCTGCTACCCCCGGGCCCCTTCTTGATACCGCACCCCGTTCTGACCCCGCCTCGTCTTTGGACACTCCTCATGCCTCTGTACCTCTTGCCGGTGCTGTTTCCTCACCCGCTTCAGGTACTGAGGTCTCGACTGACTCCTTTGATTTATCTGACCTCCACTCTCCTTTGACTATGCTTCCGGCCTCTCCCTCTACGGTGCGGCAATTTTCAAATCGCCGGCCCATTCCACGTCGGACCAACTCTGGCCCCCACACCTAAACGCCAACGACAATTACCTGCTGATGATACTTCTCCACCTTCTCGTTCTTCTCAGAAAAGATCGACACGTCCTGCACTCCCTTTCCATGCTCAGTCTCAGACTGCACAATGGACTAAATTCTTCACTTTACGACCGACTTCCTCTAATCTTTCCGACCACAGTATTGGCAAGGCACTCCTACGCCATTTTGACAAAGATATTTGCTTTCATGCTCTTGAGAGCGGTATGCGCATCATCACAGTACAGAATGCTACCCAAGCTCATGATCTTTTTCTTCTTTCCCATATAGATACTGTTCCTGTCACTATTGAAAAAACATCATTCCCTCAATTCTTGTAGTGGTACCATCATTCTGCCCCATACCATAGTTCAACAAAATTTCCAAACATGTGGCAATGACATTCTTGAACAGCTGGAACTCCAAGATCTCCCAATCCTCAAGGTAGACACTTATGTTCTTCCTGCTCGAGGGCGGAGACAATACCCTAGCAATGTGGCTCGTTTAACTTTTGACAGCAGTGAACTCCCATCCTCAGTTTATGTAGCAGGACATCGGTTACAAGTTCGAAAGGTGATCCCTACACCGCAACAGTGTAGAAATTGCTGGTGATTTGGCCATCCAGCGAAATATTGCAGATCCATAGCCGAATGCCCAGTCTGGTGCCGATGACCATTCTAATACGTCTTGCAATCGACCTCCCTCTTGCCTTGTCATGAGGCTCACCCTTCGTACTCTCGCCATTGCCAAGTCTACTTAAATGAACAGGAAATCCGTTACCTCAAAGAGGCAGAAGGTCTCCCTTATGCCATGGCAGTTTCTCATCTCCGCCTCCAAGGGAGACTACCTCGTGTTTCAAAACGTCTCCCCACTTCTGGGGTCCCATCTTCTGCAACTTCCTCTGTGGTTACCTCTTCCATAGTCACTCCTGTATCTAATTCTTTTGCTGTCCTAGGCTCAGACGTCCCTACTTCAACGCCTCAGTCTGTTCTCGCTTCTTCGTGTTCTCCCTCACAAGCCTCAGTATCGACGAGACCTCGTACGACTCCACCTTCCAATTGTCCCTCTACTTCTCAGAAGTCAAAAAAAGGTCGTTTAACCCCTCCTTCCCTTCTTAGACCTCCTCATTTTACCTTCCCTGTCTCTGTACCGGGTTCTTCCCCTCTCACTGGCTCTGTTACAAGTGTAGAGGTTCACCCTCCTCCTCGTACTGTACCTACCTCCCCTGTTCCCTCCCAAGTTTCTTCCTCTTCTGCCACCTCCCAGGTTTCTGCTTCTTCTGTCCCCTTCCACACTTCTTCTCCAGTTCCCTCCACCCTTTCGCCCCCCCCCCTCCCTTACCTTGGTACAGTCCATTCCGGTTCCAATCTTTACTCATCCTCCCCCTACCATCTCCAATATTGTCTCCCATACGACGTCTCTGAATTCCGAAACACTTGAAGCAATCTCTGAATATATTGCAGAGACCAAACCATCAATGGACACTGATCCACCCTCTGTTCCTTCTCTCTCCTCTCCTCCATCTGCGCAACTCCTTTCTTCACAGCGCACCGTTCCTTCGCTGCTTGAACGTTTTCCGCTGCCTCCGCATGTTGACTTTTCTAACCCCTCTAGTCCGTAGGAACCCTTACCTGCGAATTTCAAGTATCTTTATCATTGCCAATCATGGCCTATTTACAGTGGAATATACGCGGCCTCAGGGGTAATCGGGGTGAGCTTCAGATGTTACTCTCCCAGTTTTTCCCTGTTGGTGTTTGCTTACAGGAACCAAAATTACACTCTGCTGTTCTCTCTCCCATCTCAGGCTATAATTTATTGTATTCTTCAGATCCTTTTCCTGATGGGACCTTTAATGAAAGTGCCCTTCTACGCACTGATATTCTGTACCATCAGCTATTTGTTCGTACTTCGCTGCATAACACAGCACCCCATATCCACTTGCATAGGTGGTATACGCTCTGTTCTTTATCTCTCTCCTTCTCGGGCATTATCTATTCTGGATATTGCCTTTCTTGTTTCGTCATTACCACCACCGATTCTGTTACTTGGCGATTTTAATGCCCATCATTTCCTCTGGGGGGGGGGTCTCACTGTGATTCCCGTGGCATTCAGTTAGAGGCTTTTCTTGCCACCCACCCCCCTCCATGTTTTAAATACAGGTACTCGCACCCATTTTGATCCTCAGACTCTCGCTCTCTCTTGCATCAATCTCTCAGTCTGCTCTTCCTCCGCCGCATTAGACTTCACCTGGTCTGTTCTCCCGGATTTACATGACAGCGATCATTTCCCAATCATTCTTATTCACCACCTCTTCGTATCCCACGCTGGCAATTTGATCAGGCAAACTGGAACCTTTACTCACAACTAACTGTTTTTGGCGAGGTTCCTTCTTCGTCCTCCATTGATGAGCTTTTACACCTCTTCTCGTCCTCCGTTTTAACCGCAGCTTCTCATTCTATACCCCAAACTTCGGGCAGGCATTCTCAGAAATGCGTGCCTTGGTGGTCTCCTGCTTGTGCAGTACGTTTGAAACTCGCTGCATGGGGCAGGTACCGGTACAATAGAACCACGGAGAGACTTCTTGATTTTAAGCAGAGGCGTGCGATCACTTGCCGTGTCATCCGTGACGCTGAACGCACTTGCTGGCGAGATTGTCTCCACCATCACCTCTGCTTCTTCTATGAGTGCAGTCTGGAAAAAAGTATGAAAACCGAGTGGTAAATATTCTCCTGTTCTGCGGGTTGCCGGTGTTGATATAGCAAACCCACTAGATGTTGCCAATGACATTGGCAATCATCTGGTCCGTATTTCTCGGGGGCTCCATCTATGCCCCTCGTTTCTTTCCTCAAAGTCTGCCAGAGAGTTAGCACCCTTGGACTTTTCTTCTCTCAGAGAAGAACAGTATAATGTGCCTTTTACACTTCAAGAACTGGAGGCAACACACTCGGCTTGCCGGTCATCGGCAGCTGGGCCCGATGACATCCATATTCGTATGCTTCATTATTTACATCAGTCAGCCCTTGCAGTCCTATTACGCCTTTTCAATCTTATTTGGTCACAAGGAGTTCTTCCACAGCTGTGGAAATCTGCCATTGTTCTCCCTTTCCGCAAACCAGGCACTACGGGACATGAAGCCTCCCACTATCGTCCCATTGCTTTTACCAGTGCAGTTTGCAAAGTGATGGAACGCCTGGTAAATAGACGTTTAGTGTGGTATTTAGAGACACAACAGTCTCTTCAATATGGCTTTCGTAAGGGACGTTCTACCACAGACCCCTTACTACGCTTGGATACGTATGTTCGTAATGCCTTTGCGAATAACCACTCAGTTATTGCCATATTTTTTGACCTTGAGAAGGCATACGACACAACTTGGAGGTATAGTATTTTGGCCCAGGCCAAGAACTCCCGTCCTCTGTATATGCCGCGGGACATCGGTTACAAGTTCGATAGGTGATACCTACACCGCAACAGTGTAGAAATTGCTGGCGTTTTGGTCACCCAGCGAAATATTGCATATCTATGGCCGAATGCCCAGTCTGTGGTGCCGACGACCATTCTAATACATCTTGCAGTCAACCTCCATCTTGCCTTAATTATAATGAAGCTCACCCTTCGTACTCCCGCCGTTGCCAGGTCTACTTAAATGAACGTGAAATCCGTTGCCTCAAAGAGGCAGAAGGTCTCCCTTATGCTATGGCAGTTACTCATCTCCGCCTCCAAGGGAGACTACCCCGTGTTTCTTATTCTCGTGTTTCAAAACATCCCCCCACTTCTGGGGTCCCATCTTCTGCAGCCTCCTCTGTTGTTACCCCTCCCATAGCCACTACGGCATCTAATCCTTTTGCTGTCCTTGGCTCTGACGTCCCGACTACAACTCAGTCTGTTCTCACATCTTCGCGTCCTTCCTCACAAGCCCCAGTATCGACAAGACCTCGTACGACACCTAATACCAATCACCCCTCTACTTCTCAGAAGTCCAAAAAATCCACATTGCTCAAATCTTCTTTGCCCCTTCCTTCCCTTCTTCCACCTCCACACTTTACCTTTCCAGTCTCTGTACCTAGTTCTTCCCCTCTCTCTGGCTCTATTACAAGTGTGGAGATTCACCCTCCTCCTCGTACTATGCCTTCCTCCCAAGTTTCTCCCTCTTCTGCCACCTCCCAGGTTTCTGCCTCTTCTGTCCCCCCCACACTTCTTCACCAGTCCCTTACACTCTTCCCTCCCCCTCTACTTTGGTACAGTCCATTACTGTCCCAATCTTTACTCACCCTCCTCCCATCTTTGAATTCAGAAACACTTGAAGCCATTTCAGAATATATTGCAGAGACTAAACCTTCAATGGACGCTGATTCACTTCCTGTCCCTTCTCTTCCCTCTCCTCCATCTTCACAACCCTATTCTTCGCAACGCTCGGTTCCTTCGCTGCTTGAACGTCTTCCAATGCCACCACACGTTGACTTTTCTAACCCCTCTAGTCCGTAGGTGCCTTTCCCTATGGATTCCTGGTATTTTCTTCATCGCCAATCATGGCCTATTTACAGTGGAATATCCGCGGCCTCAGGGGTAATCGGGGTGAGCTTCAGATGTTGCTTTCCAGGTTTTCCCCTGTTGGTGCTTGCTTACAAGAACCAAAATTACACTCAGCTGTTTTCCAACCTATCTCAGGCTATAATTTATTGTATTCTTCGGATCCTTTCTCAGATGGGACCTTTAATGAAAGTGCCCTTCTTCTGCGCAATGATATTCCGTACTGTCAACTATCTGTCCGTACCTCGCTGCATTACACTGCAGCCCGTATCCACTTGAATAAGTGGTTTACAGTATGTTCTTTATATCTCTCTCCTTCTTGAGCATTTTCTATCCCAGACTTTGCCTTTCTTGTTTCATCCTTATCACCACCACTTCTGTTACTTGGTGATTTTAATGCCCACTATTTCCTCTGGGAGGGGGGTCTCATTGTGACTCACGTGGCATCCAGTTGGAGGCTTTTTTCGCCTCTCACCCACTCCATGTTTTAAATACGGGTACTCCCACCCATTTTGATCCTCGTACTCATACTCTCTCTTCCATCGAATTATCAGTCTGCTCTTCCTCCACTGCACTAGACTTCACCTGGTCTGTTCTACCGGAATTACATGACGGCGATCATTTTCCAATCATTCTTACTTCTCCTTCCTATTCACCACTTTTCCGTGGCTCTCGCTGGCAATTTGATCGGGCAAATTGGGATCTTTACTCACACCTCACTGCTTTTAGTGAGGTTCCTTCTTCATCCTCCATTGATGAGCTCCTACACCTCTTCTCGACGTCAGTTTCTACCGCAGCTTCTCATTCTATACCCCAAACCTCAGGCAGGCATTCTCAGAAGTGCGTGCCTTGGTGGTCTCCTGCTTGTGCTCATGCAGTACGTTTGAAACGCGCTGCATGGGGCAGGTACCAGTACAATAGAACCGCCGAGAGACTTCTTGATTTTAAGCAGAAGCGTGCGATCGCTCGCCGTGTCATCCGTGAAGCTAAACGCACTTGTTGGCGAGACTATGTTTCCACCATCACCTCTGCTTCTTCTATGAGTGCAGTCTGGAAAAAAGTGAGGAAATTGAGTGGTAAATACTCTCCTGACCCGGCTCCTGTTCTACGGGTCGCTGGTGTTGATGTAGCAAACCCTCTCGACGTTGCCATTGAACTTGGCACACATCTGGTCCATATTTCCCGGGGGCTCCATCTATGCCCCTCGTTTCTTTCCTCAAAGTCTGCCAGAGAGTTAGTACCCTTGGACTTTTCTTCTCTCAGATTATTATTATTATAATCAAAAAGAAGCGCTAAGCCACAAGGACTATACAGCGCTGCAGGGCAGGAAGGAAGCGAGGGCATCAGGTGGCAAAAGGGAGATGGATGAGCAACAGGTTACGGATAACAGCGGGGCAGTGGATGGTGAAAGGGTAAAGGGCAGCAAGAGACTGAACCAGAAAGGGCTGAGGGGAGTGCGAAAAGTATCATCAGAGTTTGTGGAGTAAATCAGTCGTTGTCAAGAAGTCAATGAGAGAGTCAGGATTAAAGGAGGGTCCATCAGCAAGAAGGGAAGGTAAAGAGAGAGTAGGAGAACGAAGACGACGTTGGAGGTAAATTCTGCGTGCTCGTTGATAGAGAGGGCAGTCTAACAGAATGTGGCTAATCGATACTGGAACTTGACACTGCTCACAGAGAGGAACAGGGTGCCTCTCCATGAGATACCCATGAGTAAGACGAGTGTGGCCAATGCGAAGGCGGGAGAGAGTGGTCTCCCAACCTCGGCACTGATGACAAGAAGACGGCCAGTAACCTATGCTCGGTTTAATAGAATGAAGTTTGTTACCGAGCAGAGTTGACCAACGTTGTTGCCAACGGGTGCGAAGGTGGGTAGCTATTGCAGCAAAATAGTCCAGAAATGGAACACCTCGATAGGAAATTGGTAGGTCATATACTGCTGACCGCGCAGCAGTGTCTGCCTGTTCATTGCCCTGTACGTCGACATGACCAGGGACCCAACAAAAAACAATATCTTTATGTTTGGTAGAGATACGGCGTAGCCAAAGTTGGATACGGAGAACTAGGGGATGAGATGTATCAAATTTTCGTATAGCCTGTAGAGCACTAAGGGAGTCTGAGACTACTACAAATGATGACACAGGCATAGATGCGATACGAATAAGTGCTGCAAGAATGGCATACAGTTCAGCAGTAAAAATGCTAGCTGAAGATAGTAAATGCCCTCGTACGACGCTGTCCGGAAACACTGCTGCGAATCCGACGCCGTCTGAAGACTTAGAGCCATCTGTGTACACAGCGGTGGCATGAGAATGAGAGTGGAAGTGATCAAGAAAAAGAGAGCGGGAAGCCACCGTAGGCAGTTGAGCTTTCGAGCAAGGGAGTGAGAAAGAACAGACCCGAACAGCTGGAACTTCCCAGGGGGGTAGGGAAAAGTGAGATGCTACATGAACATATAAAGGTGGTAACTGAAGGGAAGACAAGAGTGAAAGTAGGCGAAGAGAAAAGGGACGGAGCAAACAGGGGCGGCGAACGAATAAAGAATGTCTACTAATATCGGTGACCATTCTATAAATGGAAGGATTGTGTAGATCGTGAGAGCGTACATAGTAACGAAGGCAATGGGCATCACGGCGATCAGACAAGGATGGAACATTTGCTTCTGTATAGAGGCTCTCAACAGGGGAAGAGCGAAAAGCACCAAGGCACAAACGTAAGCCTTGGTGATGGATAGAGTTAAGGCTAGAGAGAGTAGCAGGAGAGGCCGCGGAATAAATCTGGTCACCATAATCGAGTTTCGATAAAACGAGGGCTGAATGTAGGCGAAGCAGAGTTCGACGATCAGCTCCCCAGGAAAGATGAGCAAGGGTTTTAAGAAGGTTTAGCCGGCTGTGACAAGTTGCCTTCAGAGAGGTAATGTGAGGTTTCCAGGTTAACCGACGGTCAAAGAGAAGGCCTAGAAACCTGACTGTATCACGTTCGGGGATAGGGGAGCCATAGAGATACAAAGGATGATCGGAGATAACAGAGCGTCTAGTGAAAGTAATTTGGTGAGTTTTGGTACTTGAAAATTTAAACCCATGTGTGGTGGCCCAAGTGGAAACACGGTCGACCGCATGCTGGAGAGAAACTGCAATAAGGTGACAGTCAGCGCCTGCACAAGCAATAGCGAAGTCATCAACATAGAGTGATGACCAAATATTGGGTGGAAGAACAGAGGCCAAATCATTTATAGCAAGGAGAAAAAGTGTTGTGCTTAGAACACATCCCTGAGGGACACCTTCAGCTTGGACGAAGTCCGGGGAAAGAACATTATTGACTCGAACACGGAAATGTCTGTCAGTTAAAAAGTTCTTAAGGAAGGATGGTAGATTGCCTCGGAGGCCTAAGGAATGGGCCTGGGCCAAAATATTATACCTCCAAGTTGTGTCATATGCCTTCTCAAGGTCAAAAAATATGGCAATAACTGAGTGATTATTCGCAAAGGCATTACGAACATACGTATCCAAGCATAGTAAGGGGTCTATGGTAGAACGACCCTTACGAAAGCCATATTGACTAGCGGAGAGACTGTTGTGAGTCTCTAAATACCACATTAAACGTCGATTTACGAGGCGTTCCATCACTTTGCAAACTGCACTTGTAAGAGCGATGGGGCGATAGTGGGAGGCATCATGTCCTGTAGTACCCGGTTTGCGGAAAGGGAGAACAATGGCAGATTTCCACAGCTGGGGAAGAACTCCTTGTGCCCAAATAAGATTGAAGAGGTGTAAGAGGACTACAAGGGCTGACCGATGTAAATGTTGTAACATACGAATATGAATGTCATCAGGCCCAGCTGCCGATGATCGGCAAGCTGAGAGCGTTGCCTCCAGTTCTTGAAGTGTAAAAGGCACATTATACTGTTCTTCTCCGAGAGAAGAAAAGTCCAAGGGTACTAACTCTCTGGCAGACTTTGAGGAAAGAAACGAGGGGCATAGATGGAGCCCTCGGGAAATACGGACCAGATGTGTGCCAAGTTCAATGGCAACGTCGAGAGGGTTTGCTATATCAACACCAGTGACCCGTAGAACAGGAGCCGGGTCAGGAGAGTATTTACCACTCAATTTCCTCACTTTTTTCCAGACTGCACTCATAGAAGAAGCAGAGGTGATGGTGGAAACATAGTCTCGCCAACAAGTGCGTTTAGCTTCACGGATGACACGGCGAGCGATCGCACGCTTCTGCTTAAAATCAACAAGTCTCTCAGCGGTTCTATTGTACCGGTACCTGCCCCATGCAGCACGTTTCAAACGTACTGCACGAGCACAAGCAGGAGACCACCAAGGCACGCACTTCTGAGAATGCCTGCCTGAGGTTTGGGGTATAGAATGAGAAGCTGCGGTATAAACTGATGTCGAGAAGATGTGTAGGAGCTCATCAATGGAGGATGAAGAAGGAACCTCACTAAAAGCAGTGAGGTGTGAGTAAAGATCCCAATTTGCCCGATCAAATTGCCAGCGAGGGCTACGGGAAGGTGGTGAATAGGAAGGAGAAGTAAGAATGATCGGAAAATGATCGCTGTCATGTAAGTCTGGTAGAACAGACCAGGTGAAGTCTAGTGCAGTGGAGGAAGAGCAGACTGATAGATCGATGCAAGAGAGAGTATGAGTACGAGGATCAAAATGGGTGGGAGTACCCGTATTTAAAACATGGAGGGGGTGAGAGGCAAGAAAAGCCTCCAACTGAATGCCACGTGAGTCACAATGAGACCCCCCCCAGAGGAAATGGTGGGCATTAAAATCACCAAGTAACAGAAGTGGTGGTGGTAAGGATGAAACAAGAAAGGCAAAGTCTGGGATAGAAAATGCTCGAGAAGGAGAGAGATATAAAGAACATATTGTAAACCACTTATTCAAGTGGATACGGGCTGCAGTGTAATGCAGCGAGGTATGGACAAATAGTTGACAGTACGGAATATCATTGCGTAGAAGAAGGGCACTTTCATTAAAGGTCCCATCTGAGAAAGGATCCGAAGAATACAATAAATTATAGCCTGAGATAGGTTGGAAAACAGCCGAGTGTAATTTTGGTTCTTGTAAGCAAGCACCAACAGGGGAAAACCTGGAAAGCAACATCTGAAGCTCACCCCGATTACCCCTGAGGCCGCGGATATTCCACTGTAAATAGGCCATGATTGGCGATGAAGAAAATATCAGGAATCTGTAGGTAAAGGCACCTACGGACTAGAGGGGTTAGAAAAGTCAACGTGTGGTGGCATTGGAAGATGTTCAAGTAGCGAAGGAACGGAGCGTTGCGAAGAATGGGGTTGTGAAGATGGAGGAGAGGGAAGAGAAGGAACAGGAAGTGAATCAGTGTCCATTGAAGGTTTAGTCTCTGCAATATATTCTGAAATGGCTTCAAGTGTTTCTGAATTCAAAGATGTATGGGAAACCATATTGGAGATAGGAGGAGGAGGGTGAGTAAAGATTGGGACAGTAATGGACTGTACCAAAGTAGAGGGGGAGGGAAAAGTGTAAGGGACTGGAGATGAAGTGTGGGGGGGGACAGAAGAGGTAGAAACCTGGGAGGTGACAGAAGAGGGAGAAACTTGGGAGGGGACGGGGGTGGAAGGCATAGTACGAGGAGGAGGGTGAATCTCCACACTTGTAATAGAGCCAGAGAGAGGGGAAGAACTAGGTACAGAGACTGGAAAGGTAACGTGTGGAGGTGGAAGAAGGGAAGGAAGGGGCAAAGAAGATTTGAGCAATGTGGATTTTTTGGACTTCTGAGTAGAGGGGCGATTGGTATTAGGTGTCGTACGAGGTCTTGTCGATACTGGGGCTTGTGAGGAAGGACGCGAAGATGTGAGAACAGACTGAGTTGTAGTCGGGACGTCAGAGCCAAGGACAGCAAAAGGATTAGATGCCGTAATGGCTATGGGAGGGGTAACAACAGAGGAGGCTGCAGAAGATGGGACCCCAGAAGTGGGGGGATGTTTGGAAACACGAGAATAAGAAACACGGGGTAGTCTCCCTTGGAGGCGGAGATGAGTAACTGCCATAGCATAAGGGAGACCTTCTGCCTCTTTGAGGCAACGGATTTCACGTTCATTTAAGTAGACCTGGCAACGGCGGGAGTACGAAGGGTGAGCTTCATTACAATTAAGGCAAGATGGAGGTTGACTGCAAGATGTATTAGAATGGTTGTCGGCACCACAGACTGGGCATTCGGCCATAGATCTGCAATATTTCGCTGGGTGACCAAAACGCCAGCAATTTCTACATTGTTGCGGTGTAGGTATCACCTTTCGAACTTGTAACCGATGTCCCGCGACATATACAGAGGACGGGAGTTCTCGGCTGTCAAAAGTTAAACGAGCCACATTGCAAGGGTAACGTCTCCGCCCCCGGGCAGGAAGGACATAAGTGTCTACTTTGAGGATTGGGAGATCCTGGAGTTCCAGCTGTTCAAAAATGTCATTGCCACATGACTGGAAATTCTGTTGGACTATGGTATGGGGCAGAATGACAGTACCACTACAAGAATTGAGAGAAAGATGTTTTTCAATAGTGATAGGAGTAGTATCGATATTCGAAAGGAGAGAAAGATCATGAGCTTGGGTAGCATTCTGGACAGTGACGATGCGCGTACCGCTCTTGAGAGCGTGAAATGAAATATCTCTGCCAACATGACGCAGGAGCGCTTTGGCAATACTATGGTCAGAAAGGTAGGCAGAAGAAGAAGTTGGTCTTAAAGTAAAGAATTTAGTCCATTGTGTGGTCCGAAACTGAGCGTGGAGAGGGAGTGCTTGACGTGTCGGTCGTTTCCGAGTAGAATGGGAAGGTAACGACGGAGCATCATCAGGAGATTGACGTTGGCGTTTAGGAGTAGGACCGGAGTTGGTCCGGCATGAAATGGGTGGGCGATTCGAAAATTGCCGTACCGTAGAGGGAGAAGCCGGAAGCATAGTCAAAGGAGAGCGGAGTTCAGACAAATCGAAGGAGTCAGTCAAAGCCCCGGTACCTGAAGCGGGTGAGGAAACAGCACCAGCAAGAGGTACAGGGGCATCAGGAGTGTCCGAAGAGTGGTCTAAACACAAGGCAGGGTCAGAATGGGGTGCGGTATCAAGAAGGGGCCCGGGGGTAGTGGTTTCATGGACTAGGGCTGCCATGGTTAGGTTACTCCTTTGCTTTTTGTTTTTAAGAAAAAAAAAGAAAGAAGAAAAGAAAATAAAAACAAAAAAAAGAATAAAAAAAGGGGGGAGCGGGGAGGAATAGTTCCCAGGAGGAATGAAAGGGCCGGAAATCTCCCTCCGCGCCCAAGAGGACTCGACACCGCTAGTAGCGCAGATGCAGCATGGAACCCGTGCCATACCCTACCCTTCATGCCAGTAAACCAGCAATCCGGGATAGCAACCTCACATCTGCCGAGCTACCTCGGTGGACAAAAGAGAGGGCGGCCGGATATCCGCCACAAAGCATACCTCCTTCAGCCACCACCCCCGGAATCCGAAAGGTGGCTTCCAGAGATACACCCGTCGCCCAAAAGACACCCAAAGCTACTCCGGGATACCGGAGAGGGATCGGGACATCCCTAGGCAATCCAGATTCCACGGCAAACTACGCCACCGCCAAGAAACCTCAACGGAATGGGATCGACCCCGGTGTCCTTTCCCCTACCTAGGAACTAGCGCGCCTGTGGGAGAAATCACGAAGGCTAAAAAGAGGAAGGGCAAAAGGGAGGGGTGAGGAGGAGGAGGAGGAATGGAAAAAGGGGAGGATGGGGAGGATGGGATAGGGGAGGGGAGAATGGGGGGTAATTAGGTTCGGTCTGAGGAAGAAGACCGACAGGGCTAATTCCTCAGACCAAGAGCCTCTTCACCACGCCAAGGAGCCCCCCTTGAAGAGGTCTTCTCTCAGAGAAGAACAGTATAATGTGCCGTTTACACTTCAAGAACTAGAGGCAACGCTCTCAGCTTGCCGATCATCGGCAGCTGGACCTGACGGCATTCATATTCGTATGTTACAACATTTACATCGGTCAGCCCTTGTAGTCCTCTTACACCTCTTCAATCTTATTTGGGCACAAGGAGTTCTTCCCCAGCTGTGGAAATCTGCCATTGTTCTCCCTTTCCGTAAACCGGGTACTACAGGACATGATGCCTCCCACTATCATCCCATCGCTCTTACTAGTGCAGTTTGCAAAGTGATGGAACGTCTCGTAAATTGACGTTTAATGTGGTATTTAGAGACACACAACAGTCTCTCTGCAAGTCAATATGGCTTTCGTAAGGGTCGTTCTACCATAGACCCCTTACTACGCTTGGATACGTATGTTCGTAATGCCTTTGTGAATAATCACTCGGTTATTGCCATATTTTTTGACCTTGAGAAGGCATATGACACAACTTGGAGGTATAATATTTTGGCCCAGGCCCACTCCTTAGGCCTCAGAGGCACTCTACCATCCTTCCTTAAGAACTTTTTAACCGACAGACATTTCCGTGTTCGAGTCAATAATGTTCTTTCCCCGGACTTCGTCCAAGCTGAAGGTGTCCCTCAGGGATGTGTTCTAAGCACAACACTTGTTCTCCTTGCTATAAATGATTTGGCCTCTGTTCTTCCGCCCAATATTTGGTCATCACTCTATGTTGATGACTTCGCTATTGCTTGTGCAGGCGCTGACTGTCATCTCATTGCAGTTTCTCTCCAGCATGCGGTCGACAGTGTTTCCACTTGGGCCACCACGCATGGGTTTAAATTTGCAAGTACCAAAACTCACCAAATTACTTTCACTAGACGCTCTGTCATCTCCGATCATCCTTTGTATCTCTATGGCTCCCGTATCCCCGAACGTGATCCAGTCAGGTTTCTAGGCCTTCTCTTTGACCGTAGGTTATCCTGGAAACCTCACATTACCTCTCTGAAGGCAACTTGTCACAGCTGGCTAAACCTTAAAACCCTTGCTCATCTTTCCTGGGGAGCTGATCGTCGAACTCTGCTTCGCCTACATTCAACCCTCGTTTTATCGAAACTCGATTATGGTGACCAGATTTATTCCGCAGCCTCTCCTGCTACTCTCTCTAGCCTTAACTCTATCCATCACCAAGGATTACGTTTGTGCCTTGGTGCTTTTCGCTCTTTCCCTGTTGAGAGCCTCTATGCAGAAGCGAATGTTCCATCCTTGTCTGATCGCCCTGATTCCCATTGCCTTCGCTACTATGTACGCTCTCACAATCTCCACAATCCTTCCATTTATAGAATGGTCACCGATATTAGTAGACATTCTTTATTCGTTCGCCGACCGTTTGCTCCGTCCCTTTTCTCTTCGCCTACATTCGCTCTTGTCTTCCCTTCAGTTACCATCTTTATATGTTCATGTAGCATCTCACTTTTTCCCTACCCCCCTGGGAAGTTCCAGCTGTTCAGGTCTGTTCTTTCTCACTCCCTTGCTCGAAAGCTCAACTGCCTATGGTGGCTTCCCGCTCTCTTTTCCTTGATCACTTCCACTCCCATGCCACCGCTGTGTACACAGATGGCTCTAAGTCTTCAGACGGCGTCGGATTCGCAGCAGTGTTTCCGGACAGCGTCGTGCGGGGGCATTTACTATCTTCGGCTAGCATTTTTACTGCTGAATTGTATGCCATTCTTGCAGCACTTATTCGTATCGCATCTATGCCTGTGTCATCATTTGTAGTAGTCTCAGACTCCCTTAGTGCTCTACAGGCTATACGAAAATTTGATACATCTCAACCCCTAGTTCTCCGTATCCAACTTTGGCTACGCCGTATCTCTACCAAACATAAAGATATTGTTTTTTGTTGGGTCCCTGGTCATGTCGACGTACAGGGCAATGAACAGGCAGACACTGCTGCGCGGTCAGCAGTACATGACCTACCGATTTCCTATCGAGGTGTTCCATTTCTGGACTATTTTGTTAGGTAAGACACATATGCAACAGTTAGGTATCTTTATTTCGAAACGTTTCGCCTACACAGTAGGCTTCTTCAGTCGAGTACAGAAAAGTTGATAGAAGCAGAAGATACTTGAAGACGATGTAATCAGTCCACCCTTAAAGTTTTGAGGTGGTCAGTCCCTCAGTCTGGAGAAGAGCATTGTTCCATGGTATGAAACAATATGTTGCATATGTGTCTTACCTAACAACCTGTCGGTATTTTATACCATTTTAATGGACTATTTTGCTGCAATAGCTACCCACCTTCGCACCCGTTGGCAACAACGTTGGTCAACTCTGCTCGGTAACAAACTTCATTCTATTAAACCGAGCATAGGTTACTGGCCGTTTTCTTGTCATCAGTGCCGAAGTTGGGAGACCACTCTCTCCCGCCTTCGCATTGGCCACACTCGTCTTATTCATGGGTATCTCATGGAGAGGCACCCTGTTCCTCTCTGTGAGCAGTGTTAAGTTCCAGTATCGATTAGCCACATTCTGTTAGACTGCCCTCTCTATCAACGAGCACGCAGAATTTACCTCCAACGTCGTCTTCGTTCTACTACTCTCTCTTTACCTTCCCTTCTTGCTGATGGACCCTCCTTTAATCCTGACTCTCTCATTGACTTCTTGACAACGACTGATTTACTCCACAAACTCTGATGGTACTTTTCGCACTCCCCTCAGCCCTTTCTAGTTCAGTCTCTTGCTGCCCTTTCACCATCCACTGCCCCGCTGTTATCCGTAACCTATTACTCATCCATCTCCCTTTTGCCACCTGATGCCCTCGCTTCCTTCCTGCCCTGCAGCGCTGTATAGTCCTTGTGGCTTAGCGCTTCTTTTTGATTATAATAATAATAATATCCACTGCCCCGCTGCACTCCATGACCTAATAATAATCCCTCTCCCTTTTGCTACCCAATACCCCTGCACCCTTGTAGGTTTAGCACTTCTTTTTTTTTATTATAATAATGGTGAGGGGCTCTTGATCTAGAGAATTGGATATGTGGTCCAGTTCCCTGAACTGAGCCAGAATGCCTTCCACCAAATGCACTGTATAATCTCTATGGGTTTAGTGTTCCCCATAATTGTAAATGACCAAATAACTGAAGGAATGACAATGGAACACTTCAATTAAATTTATATAATTAAGCACTAAACCTATATGGGCTATACAGCCATGTACAAGAGATATTTATGAAGTGCCAATAGTGCACATATAATAGCAAAGGAAGGAAACAAAGCAGACTTACTTGTACACTGTCCCTGGACTTGAGACCACTGACTGGACTCCAGGCAGGTTGCAGAGAGGTCACCTCGCGAGATGTAGCCCTTCTGGCAGATATAGTGAATACGGTCCTTGTACAATGAGCGCCTGGATGCCTCTGGAGGTCGTATAGCATTAGGAGGTACAGGAGCACTGCCACACACCACCGCTGTAAGAGTTCTGTTGTCAGTGAATGTAGGCTTAATGGTCATGTCATGCAAATATGTATGACTGTATCCATTTCATGTTGGCAGAAACTTGTGTACATTAGTATTTCAATCCTTATATGGATCTGGAAAAAATTATTCACTGCCAATGCTTTTACACAGTATATCATGTTATGTTACTGGTTTTCATAAAATAACTTCTATTGTGCTAGAGTATTAAAATTATTTCTCTTTACAGCATTAGATAGCACAAAAGATTAATGACTGGTCACACTAATACATTATGACTGAAGACTTGTAAAATCAAAACCATACATCCATCATGAATCCAGGTAATTTGGTACATGACAAACCGCCACTTGTAAACAACAATTACTATACTGCTAGCTTCCAAGTGACTGACCACACTCCAGCTTCTGTCCACAATGTTTAAGTGG
The DNA here is from genome assembly GCF_038502225.1 of Cherax quadricarinatus. Lineage (NCBI taxonomy): Eukaryota > Metazoa > Arthropoda > Malacostraca > Decapoda > Parastacidae > Cherax > Cherax quadricarinatus. The sequence goes on from NC_091370.1 coordinate 17,252,817, forward strand.
AGTAGGAACTTCTTATACATATTGTAAATCACCATCTCCAGTGATGACATAAGCTAGCAAGAGATTATTGTCCACAGCACTGGACTTCCCCACCAGCCTTCATCGGGTGTGGACGTCTTGCTCTTGCCAGAGAATTGGTGATAAATTTCCCCCATTCTCTCTGGGATGCTTGTCCTCATCTACTATGCCCACCAGACACATTAGAGGAGGAGCACCTGTCATTGGCTTACTGGAGCTAGCTCCATTTTTCTGATAATTCTTTGATGGGAAGCCAGTTACTGAACTTGGGTGGGGGTGTGAGCATCCCACTCTGCTGGTGCTTGGCAGGGGGGTCCACCTGCTTTAATTGGAAACTTCTAGTTTGTTTCTATTTGCAGAGAAACTACTATTCCTTTTCCTTTCATCGCCCAGCTTTGGGCCACAAATCTTCCCCGAACATCGAGAAGTTAAGCTCGATACTACGTAAACTGTGAGTGGCCCTGATAAACCCAACAAACAAATCCACAGCCCCCACTAGTGAAAACAATCGAGAAGTGACTCTTGTACACAAATAATTTCAATAATAAAGTAGTTATTCACAAAGATTACTAATATTAAATAAAGAAAAATTCTTGCATAATGCTTAGATATGCAATGAATTACACTAGTCAGGGTAAGTACTTAATTTCAAGTTAAGTTTGATTAGATTCAATACTGAGCCTCTAAATTATTTTAATGTCACTTAAATGCTTCTTGTATAATGTAAGACATAATTACATACAACATTAAAAGGAGTTGCACAAAAATATGCAGACAAATGATCTTGCTGGGCAGACCCAACAACTGATTACTTCGTAACGAGGAAGAAAATGTTTATTAAAATTAGTAATTTATATGAAATGTTTTGACTTTTAAGCATGTATAATTAAGAGTAAGCTGCTCACGTTCACAGAAAGGCGTCGAGGCAGACCAGGTGCCGGAGTCATTGCAGTGGATCAGTGCCTCTCCCCTTAACACATGGCCTCTCTCGCAAGCAAACTTCACCTTGTCTCCATATAATGTTCCCACGCCCATTGCAAAACCATTTTGTGGTGGCTTGATTTCTCCACAGTTTTTAACTGTTGAAGATCATAGAATATTTTAGAAAAACTCGAGTAAAATGAAGTGTGGTTTACACGTAATATAATTGTTTGTTTTCTGTATAAACTTAATACTTTTATAAAATATTTACAAAGAGAAGCCAATAACAGGAAAATACAAGTTAGCAGAGTTTATATCTAGCCATACAGTGTTAGCAAATGTACTGACGGTGGCATTGAGGGAGGTTGCCACTCCATATGGCATCAGCAGTGCATACACGGGTATCATTGCCAAAGAGCTGGTATCCTGTGTTGCAGTGGTAGAGTGCCTCTGCTCCTAAGTCCATGTGCGATGACTCCACCTTCCCATTGGTCGGCTCCTGAGAGATGCCACCATACATATTAGTATGTGTATAATAAAATGGAAACATTAACATCAATTGTCTTGTTACTAAAATGATTTTTATTTTTTTTTTATTATCACACTGACCGATTCCCACCAAGGCAGGGTGGCCCGAAAAAGAAAAACTTTCACCATCATTCACTCCATCACTGTCTTGCCAGAAGGGTGCTTTACACTACAGTTTTTAAACTGCAACATTAACACCCCTCCTTCAGAGTGCAGGCACTGTACTTCCCATCTCCAGGACTCAAGTCCGGCCTGCCAGTTTCCCTGAACCCCTTCATAAATGTTACTTTGCTCACACTCCAACAGCACGTCAAGTATTAAAAACCATTTGTCTCCATTCACTCCTATCAAACACGCTCACACATGCCTGCTGGAAGTCCAAGCCCCTCGCACACAAAACCTCCTTTACTTTCTCCCTCCACCCCTCAAGGAAGGCTCCTTGACGCTGGTGAGGGGCTCTTGATCTAGGGAATTGGATCTGTGCTCCAGTTAGATCTGTGCTCCAGTTCCCTGAATTAAGCCTGAATGCCTTCCATCCCCCCATAGGCGCTGTATAATCCTACGGGTTTAGTGCTTCCCCCTTGATTATAATAATAATAATAATCCTCCCTCCAACTTTTCCTAGGCCGACCCCTACCCCGCCTTCCTTCCACTACAGACCGATACACTCTTGAAGTCACTCTGTTTCGCTCCATTCTCTCTACATGTCCGAACCACCTCAACAACCCTTCCTCAGCCCTCTGGACAACAATTTTTGTAATCCCGCACCTCCTCCTAACTTCCAAACTATGAATTCTCTGCATTGTATTCACACCACACATTGCCCTCAGACATGACATCTCCACTGCCTCCAGCCTTCTCCTCGCTGCAACATTCATCACCCATGCTTCACACCCATATAAGAGCGTTGGTAAAACTATACTCTCATACATTCCCCTCTTTGCCTCTAAGGACAAAGTTCTTTGTTTCCACAGACTCCTAAGTGCACCACTCACCCTTTTTCCCTCATCAATTCTATGATTCACCTCATCCTTCATAGACCCATCCGCTGACACATCCACTCCCAAATATCTGAATACATTCACCTCCTCCATACTCTCTCCCTCCAATCTGATATCCAATATTTCATCACCTAATCTTTTTGTTATCCTCATAACCTTACTCTTTCCTGTATTCACTTTTAATTTTCTTCTTTTGCACACCCTACCAAATTCATCCACCAATCTCTGCAACTTCTCTTCAGAATCTCCCAAGAGCACAGTGTCATCAGCAAAGAGCAACTGTGACAACTCCCACTTTGTGTGATTCTTCATCTTTTAACTCCACGCCTCTTGCCAAGACCCTCGCATTTACTTCTCTTACAACCCATCTATAAATATATTAAACAACCACGGTGAAATCACACATACTTGTCTAAGGCCTACTTTTACTGGGAAATAATTTCCCTCCTTCCTACATACTCTAACTTGAGCCTCACTATCCTCATAAAAACTCTTCACTGCTTTCAGTAACCTACCTCCTACACCATACACCTGCAACATCTGCCACATTGCCCCCCTACCTTTCCTAAAGCCTCCTTGTTCATCTGCTATCCTATTCTCCATCTTACTCTTAATTCTTTCAATAATAACTCTACCATACACTTTACCAGGTATACTCAACAGACTTATCCCCCTATAATTTTTGCACTCTCTTTTGTCCCCTTTGCCTTTATACAAAGGAACTATGCATGCTCTCTACCAATCCCTAGGTACCTTACCCTCTTCCATACACTTATTAAATAATTGCACCAACCACTCCAAAACTATATCCCCACCTGCTTTTAACATTTCTATCTTTATCCCATCAATCCCGGCTGCCTTACCCCCTTTCATTTTACCTACTGCCTCACAAACTTCCCCCACACTCACAACTGGCTCATCCTCACTCCTACAAGATGTTATTCCTCCTTGCAGTATACATGAAATCACAGCTTCCCTATCTTCATCAACATTTAACAATTCCTCAAAATATTCCCTCCATCTTCCCAATGCCTCTAACTCTCCATTTAATAACTCTCCTCTCCTATTTTTAACTGACAAATCCATTTGTTCACTAGGCTTCCTTAACTTGTTAATCTCACTCCAAAACTTTTTCTTATTTTCAACAAAATTTGTTGATAACATCTCACCCACTCTCTCATTTGCTCTCTTTTTACATTGCTTCACCACTCTCTTAACCTCTCTCTCTTTCTCCACATACTCTTCCCTCCTTGCATCGCTTCTACTTTGTAAAAACTTCTCATATGCTAACTTTTTCTCCCTTACTACTCTCTTTACATCATCATTCCACCAATCGCTCCTCTTCCCTCCTGCACCCACTTTCCTGTAACCACAAACTTCTGCTGAACACTCTAACACTACATTTTTAAACCTACCCCATACCTCTTCGACCCCATTGCCTATGCTCTCATTAGCCCAGCTATCCTCCAATAGCTGCTTATATCTTACCCTAACTGCCTCCTCTTTTACTAAAATGACTACTATATTAATGGGTAAGTGCTGAGCCCATGAGGGTCATATAGTGTCTGTAGGATGCAGGTGATCAGATTTGAGCTAAGTAAAGGGACATTCCTTGATGCTGGTGAGGGGCTCTTGATCTAGGGAATTGGATCTGTGCTCCGGTTCCCTTCCATCCCCCCCCACATGCGCTGTATAATCCTACAGGCTTAGCGCTCCCCCATGATTATACAGTGGAACTTCGGTTTTTGTCTTTAATTTGTTCCAGAGAGTCTGACGAAAACTGAATTCGACAAAAACTGAAGCACCATTTTCCATAAGAAATAATGTAAATCCAATTAATCCATTCCAGACACCCAAAAATATTAACAAAAAATACATTTTGTAGAAAATAACCATAGTTTTACATACAGAAAACAATGAGAAATAAATATAAAGCACTAATGAAATGGATAAATTAACATTTAACATCACTTTTACCTTTACCGAAGACTTGTTGGCGTATGGAAGATGGTGAGGAGGGGAGAGGGAGGAGAGGTTATCACTACCACCCTCTACCTTTGTAGAAGGTGGCAGTGATATTTCTCCACAAAACTTTGCAACTTATTCCACTTTTATACTTTGCTACGAGTTCTTTCTTGAATTCTATCATGTTTCTCACCTTCTTTATCAAAGGGCTGGCACTCGGAACTTTTTTGGCCCCATGGTGGTTTATTTAGCAGTCGCACTCGATAAACAAAAAAAAAAACAATGGAGTATTACGAAATGCGCAGGGTAATGTTCATTCAACGAGAAATGAAGCCAGACTGACTCAGAATGGGTGTGTGGGATGCTTTGTGTGGGCATGGGCAGATGGACACGTTCCATACGGTGGACGAAAGCTGAGGTGAACGAAAACTGGGACAATGTTTTTACTAAAATAATCACTGAAAACTGAATTTGACAAAAACCAATGCAAACAAAAACCAAGGTTCCACTGTAATAATAATAAGTAAAGGGAGAGTGTGGTAGCTGTAATTCTTTAGATCAAGAACACTTCACAAGCATCAGCCCCCACCTTTGACGAAGACTCCCTGTGACTCTTTTTTGACAGCAACAGATTTATTACACAAATTTTGATTATACTTCCTTTAGCACTCCTCTTCAAGGGGGGCTCCTTGGCGTGGTGAAGAGGCTCTTGGTCTGAGGAATTAGCCCTGTCGGTCTTCTTCCTCAGACCGAACCTAATTACCCCCCATTCTCCCCTCCCCTATCCCATCCTCCCCTTTTTCCATTCCTCCTCCTCCTCCCCACCCCTCCCTTTTGCCCTTCCTCTTTTTGGCCTTTGGGATTTCTCCCACAGGCGCGCTAGTTCCTAGGTAGGGGAAAGAACACCGGGGTCCATCCCATTCCGTTGAGGCTCTTGGCGGTGGCGTAGTTTGCCATGGAATCTGGATTGCCTGGGGATGTCCCGATCCCTCTCCAGTATCCCGGAGTAGCTTTGGGTGCCTTTCGGGCGATGGGTGTATCTCTGGAAGCCACCTTTCAGATTACGGGGGTGGTGGCCGAAGGAGGTATGCTTTGTGGCGGATATCCGGCCGCCCTCTCTTTTGTCCACCGAGGTAGCTCGGCAGATGTGAGGTTGCTATCCCGGATTGCTGGTTTACTGGCATGAAGGGTAGGGTATGGCACGGGTTCCATGCTGCATCTGCGCTACTAGCGGTGCTGAGGTCCTCTTGGGAGCGGAGGGAGATTTCCGGCCCTTTCATTCCTCCTGGGAACTATTCCTCCCCGCTCCCCCCTTTTTTTATTTTTCTTTTCTTTTCTTCTTTCTTTTTTTTTTCTTAAAAACAAAAAGCAAAGGAGTAACCTAACCATGGCAGCCCTAGTCCATGAACCCACTACCCCCGGGCCCCTTCTTGATACAGCACCCCATTCTGACCCTGCCTTGTGTTTAGACCACACTTCGGACACTCCTGTACCTCTTGCTGGTGCTGTTTCCTCACCTGCTTCAGGTACCGGGGCTTCGACTGACTCCTTCGATTTGTCTGAACTCCGCTCTCCTTTGACTATGCTTCCGGCTTCTCCCTCTACGGTATGGCAATTTTCGAATCGCCCGCCCATTTCACGCCGGACCAACTCCGGTCCTACTCCTAAACGCCAATGTCAATCTCCTGATGATGCTCCTTCGTTACCTTCCCATTCTACTCGGAAAAGACCGACACGTCAAGCACTCCCTCTCCACGCTCAGTTTCGGACAACACAATGGACTAAATTCTTTACTTTAAGACCGACTTCTTCTGCCTACCTTTCTGACCATAGTATTGGCAAAGCGCTCCTGCGTCATGTTGGTAGAGATATTGCATTTCATGCTCTCAAGAGCGGTATGCGCATCGTCACTGTCCAAAATGCTACCCAAGCTCATGATCTTTCTCTCCTTTCGAATATCGATACTACTCCTATCACTATTGAAAAACATCTTTCTCTCAATTCTTGTAGTGGTACTGTCATTCTGCCCCATACCATAGTCCATCAGAATTTCCAGTCATGTGGCAATGACATTTTTGAACAGCTGGAACTCCAGGATCTCCCAATCCTCACCCCTCAAGGAAGGTTCCTTGATGTTGGTGAGGGGCTATTGATTTAGGGAATTGGATCTGTGCTCCAGTTCCCCGAATTAAGCCTGAATGCCTTCCACATCCCCCCCCCCAGGCGCTGTATAATCCTTCGGGTTTAGCGCTTCCCCTTGATTATAATAATAATAATAATCCCAATCCTCAAAGTAGACACTTATGTCCTTCCTGCCCGGGGGCGGAGACGTTACCCTTGCAATGTGGCTCGTTTAACTTTTGACAGCCGAGAACTCCCGTCCTCTGTATATGTCGCGGGACATCGGTTACAAGTTCGAAAGGTGATACCTACACCGCAACAATGTAGAAATTGCTGGCGTTTTGGTCACCCAGCGAAATATTGCAGATCTATGGCCGAATGCCCAGTCTGTGGTGCCGACGACCATTCTAATACATCTTGCAGTCAACCTCCATCTTGCCTTAATTGTAATGAAGCTCACCCTTCATACTCCCACCGTTGTCAGGTCTACTTAAATGAACGTGAAATCCGTTGCCTCAAAGAGGCAGAAGATCTCCCTTATGCTATGGCAGTTACTCATCTCCGCCTCCAAGGGAGACTACCCCGTGTTTCTTATTCTCGTGTTTCAAAACATCCCCCCACTTCTGGGGTCCCATCTTCTGCAGCCTCCTCTGTTGTTACCCCTCCCATAGCCACTGCGGCATCTAATCCTTTTGCTCTCCTTGGCTCTGACGTCCCGACTACAACTCAGTCTGTTCTCACATCTTCGCGTCCTTCCTCACAAGCCCCAGTATCGACAAGACCTCGTACGACACCTAATACCAATCGCCCCTCTACTCAGAAGTCCAAAAAATCCACATTGCTCAAATCATCTTTGCCCCTTCCTTCCCTTCTTCCACCTCCACACTTTACCTTTCCAGTCTCTGTACCTAGTTCTTTCCCTCTCTCTGGCTCTATTACAAGTGTGGAGATTCACCCTCCTCCTTGTACTATGCCTTCCACCCCCGTCCCCTCCCAAGTTTCTCCCTCTTCTGCCACCTCCCAGGTTTCTGCCTCTTCTGTCCCCCCCCCACACTTCATCTCCAGTCCCTTACACTCTTCCCTCCCCCTCTACTTTGGTACAGTCCATTACTGTCCCAGTCTTTACTCACCCTCCTCCTTCTATCTCCAATATGGTCTCCCATACATCTTTGAATTCAGAAACACTTGAAGCCATTTCAGAATATATTGCAGAGACTAAACCTTCAATGGACACTGATTCACTTCCTGTTCCTTCTCTTCCCTCTCCTCCATCTTCACAACCCCATTCTTCGCAACGCTTCGTTCCTTCGCTACTTGAACGACTTCCAATGCCACCACACGTTGACTTTTCTAACCCCTCTAGTCCGTAGGTGCCTTTACCTACAGATTCCTGGTATTTTCTTAATCGCCAATCATGGCCTATTTACAGTGGAATATCCGCAGCCTCAGGGGTAATCGGGGTGAGCTTCAGATGTTGCTTTCCAGGTTTTCCCCTGTTGGTGCTTGCTTACAAGAACCAAAATTACACTCGGCTGTTTTCCAACCTATCTCAGGCTATAATTTATTGTATTCTTCGGATCCTTTCTCAGATGGGACCTTTAATGAAAGTGCCCTTCTTCTACGCAATGATATTCCGTACTGTCAACTATTTGTCCATACCTTGCTGCATTACACTGCAGCCCGTATCCACTTGAATAAGTGGTTTACAATATGTTCTTTATATCTCCTTCTCGGGCATTTTCTATCCCAGACTTTGCCTTTCTTGTTTCATCCTTACCACCACCACTTCTGTTACTTGGTGATTTTAATGCCCACCATTTCCTCTGGGGATGAAGTCTCATTGTGACTCACGTGGCATCCAGTTGGAGGCTTTTCTCGCCTCTCACCCCCTCCATGTTTTAAATATGGGTACTCCCACCCATTTTGATCCTCGTACTCATACTCTCTCTTGCATCGATCTATCAGTCTGCTCTTCCTCCACTGCACTAGACTTCACCTGGTCTGTTCTACCAGACTTACATGACAGCGATCATTTTCCGATCATTCTTACTTCTCCTTCCTATTCACCACCTTTCCGTAGCCCTCGCTGGCAATTTGATCGGGCAAATTGGGATCTTTACTCACACCTCACTGCTTTTAGTGAGGTTCCTTCTTCATCCTCCATTGATGAGCTCCTACACATCTTCTCGATGTCAGTTTATACTGCAGCTTCTCATTCTATACCCCAAACCTCAGGCAGGCATTCTCAGAAGTGTGTGCCTTGGTGGTCTCCTGCTTGTGCTCGTGCAGCACGCTTGAAACGTGCTGCATGGGGCAGGTACCGGTACAATAGAACCACTGAGAGACTTCTTGATTTTAAGCAGAAGTGTGCGATCGCTCGCCGTGTCATCCGTGAAGCTAAATGCACTTGTTGGCGAGACTATGTTTCCACCATCACCTCTGCTTCTTCTATGAGTGCAGTCTGGAAAAAAGTGAGGAAATTGAGTGGTAAATACTCTCCTGACCCGGCTCCTGTTCTACGGGTCGCTGGTGTTGATGTAGCAAACCCTCTCGACGTTGCCATTGAACTTGGCACTCATCTGGTCCGTATTTCCCGAGGGCTCCATCTATGCCCCTCGTTTCTTTCCTCAAAGTCTGCCAGAGAGTTAGTACCCTTGGACTTTTCTTCTCTCAGAGAAGAACAGTATAATGTGCCTTTTACACTTCAAGAACTGGAGGCAACGCTTTCAGGTTGCCGATCATCGGCAGCTGGGCCTGACGACATTCATATTCGTATGTAACAACATTTACATCGGTCAGCCCTTGTAGTCCTCTTACACCTCTTCAATCTTATTTGGGCACAAGGAGTTCTTCCCCAGCTATGGAAATCTGCCATTGTTCTCCCTTTCCGCAAACCGGGTGCTACAGGACATGATGCCTCCCACTATCGCCCCATCGCTCTTACTAGTGCAGTTTGCAAAGTGATGGAACGTCTCGTAAATCGACGTTTAATGTGGTATTTAGAGACACACAACAGTCTCTCCGCTAGTCAATATGGCTTTCATAAGGGTCGTTCTACCATAGATCCCTTACTACGCTTGGATATGTATGTTCGTAATGCCTTTGCGAATAATCACTCAGTTATTGCCATATTTTTTGACCTTAAGAAGGCATATGACACAACTTGGAGGTATAATATTTTGGCTCGGGCCCATTCCTTAGGCCTCCGAGGCAATCTACCATCCTTCCTTAAGAACTTTTTAACTGACAGACATTTCCGTGTTCGAGTCAATAATGTTCTTTCCCCGGACTTCGTCCAAGCTGAAGGTGTCCCTCAGGGATGTGTTCTAAGCACAACACTTTTTCTCCTTGCTATAAATGATTTGGCCTCTGTTCTTCTATGTTGATGACTTCGCTATTGCTTGTGCAGGCGCTGACTGTCATCTTATTGCAGTTTCTCTCCAGCATGCGGTCGACCGTGTTTCCACTTGGGCCACCACACATGGGTTTAAATTTTCAAGTACCAAAACTCACCAAATTACTTTCACTAGACGCTCTGTTATCCCCGATCATCCTTTGTATCTCTATGGCTCCCGTATCCCCGAACATGATAGTCAGGTTTCTAGGCCTTCTCTTTGACCATCAGTTATCCTGGAAACCTTACATTACCTCTCTGAAGGCAACTTGTCACAGCCGGCTAAACCTTCTTAAAACCCTTGCTCATCTTTCCTGGGGAGCTGATCGTCGAACTCTGCTTCGCCTACATTCAGCCCTCTTTTTATCGAAACTCGATTATGGTGACCAGATTTATTCCGCGGCCTCTCCTGCTACTCTCTCTAGCCTTAACTCTATCCATCACCAAGGATTACGTTTGTGCCTTGGTGCTTTTCGCTCTTACCCTGTTGAGAGCCTCTATACAGAAGCGAATGTTCCATCCTTGTCTGATCGCCGTGATGCCCATTGCCTTCTCTACTATGTACGCTCTCACGATCTACACAATCCTTCCATTTATAGAATGGTCACCGATATTAGTAGACATTCTTTATTCGTTCGCCGCCCCTGTTTGCTCCGTCCCTTTTCTCTTCGCCTACATTCACTCTTGTCTTCCCTTCAGTTACCACCTTTATATGTTCATGTAGCATCTCACTTTTCCCTACCCCCCTGGGAAGTTCCAGCTGTTCGGGTCTGTTCTTTCTCACTCCCTTGCTCAAAAGCTCAACTGCCTAAGGTGGCTTCCCGCTTTCTTTTTCTTGATCACTTCCACTCCCATTCTCATGCCACCGCTGTGTACACAGATGGCTCTAAGTCTTCAGACAGCGTCGGATTCGCAGCAGTGTTTCCGGACAGCGTCGTGCGGGGGCATTTACTAACTTCAGCTAGCATTTTTACTGCTGAACTGTATGCCATTCTTGCAGCACTTATTCGTATCGCATCTATGCCTGTGTCATCATTTGTAGTAGTCTCAGACTCCCTTAGTGCTCTACAGGCTATACGAAAATTTGATACATCTCATCCCCTAGTTCTCCGTATCCAACTTTGGCTACGCCGTATCTCTACCAAACAAAGATATTGTTTTTTGTTGGGTCCCTGGTCATGTCGACGTACAGGGCAATGAACAGGCAGACACTGCTGCGCGGTCAGCAGTACATGACCTACCGATTTCCTATCGAGGTGTTCCATTTCTGGACTATTTTGCTGCAATAGCTACCCACCTTTGCACCCGTTGGCAACAACGTTGGTCAACTCTGCTCAGTAACAAACTTCATTCTATTAAACCGAGCATAGGTTACTGGCCGTCTTCTTGTCATCAGTGCCGAGGTTGGGAGACCACTCTCTCCCGCCTTCGCATTGGCCACACTCGTCTTACTCATGGGGAGGCACCCTGTTCCTCTCTGTGAGCAGTGTCAAGTTCCAGTATCGATTAGCCACATTCTGTTAGACTGCCCTCTCTATCAACGAGCATGCAGAATTTACCTCCATCGTCGTCTTCATTCTACTACTTTCTCTTTACCTTCCCTTCTTGCTGATGGACCCTCCTTTAATCCTGACTCTCTCATTGACTTCTTGACAACGACTGATTTACTCCACAAACTCTGATGATACTTTTCGCACTCCCCTCAGCCCTTTCTAGTTCAGTCTCTTGCTGCCCTTTACCCTTTCACCATCCACTACCCCGCTGTTATCCGTAACCTATTACTCATCCATCTCCCTTTTGCCACCTGATACCCTCGCTTCCTTCCTGCCCTGCAGCGCTGTATAGTCCTTGTGGCTTAGCGCTTCTTTTTGATTATAATAATAATAATAATTCCTTTAGCACTCCTCACTGCCCATTCGGACTCTCCCTTCATTGTTCTTTCCGCCCTCGAGCATATTACACAATTCTCACACCCGACCCTGGTGTGTTTAGCACTTAGTTTTGATTATAATAATTCTCCGGCATCAAGGCAACCCTCTTGAAGTAACTTATTATTCAATATAATGTACAGTATGGTAAAAAACTTTACTCCTGCACTATCTGCTACTCAGTCTTATTTTCAAAACATTTGATACTTTGTATTTCTTAGTGTTGCACATACAGTAGGGCCCCGCTTTACGGCGTTTCACTTTACGGCGTTCCGGTAATACGGTCATTTCAAATTATGACCAAAACTCGCTATACGGCTCCCCCCACCTGACTTTCTAATACGGTCACCGCGCCCCACCCTGTTTGTTTACATTCTTCGTGAGCTCAGTAAGCACTAAGTCTCTCCATTTTGTCTGGAAACTCCAAAATTTCAAATGTTTTTAAAAGTTATTTCATATTTTATATATACTCTGATAATTATACTTATGTATACCTGTACCTAAATAAACTTACATACTGTGCTGGCATGCAGGTACACATTAAAATCGGTAAGTGTCTTATGTCTCCAGACGTCATATTAGTAATGATAATAATCATCGAGTCATTTAAATGTCGTATATTACGTTAATATACACATTTTCATTAATCCATCTATGATATTTTTTTTTAAATTATATAATAAACACAATGCATAACATATAAATAAGATAAATACACCCCACAGTAGAATAAATAAACATAAATGTGAGATGTGGTAGCAGACGACTTGCACAAGTGACACCATATTAGAAATGATAATAATAATAACAATACTCACCGAGTCTCATTAAATGTCGTATATTACGTTAATATACACATTTTCATTAATCCATCCATGATATTTTTTTCAAAATTATATAATAAACACGATACATAACATAAAAAGATGATAAATACACCCCACAATAGAATAAATAAACATAAATATAAGATGTGGGAGCCAGATAACTTGTACAAGTGACGGCAAGAATAACATTTTCTCTAATCTAACATAAGAGAAAATGTGTTACTGGGGGTAACTGTAGAAAATTATTCCTTTCGTATGTATGTAAGTTTATTCAGGTATACACAAATACAGTTACATAGATTATCATACATAACAACATATGTGTAGAGAACCTAGGATAACCCAAAAAAGTCAGTGTGACTTATTTCCATTGCCTTCACTCAGAGCTTCATTTCTTCTCAAAATGGTGTTACATGAGAATGGGAGTGTTCCTCTTTATTAATTCTACCGTATCAATGTAGAGACAACCTGTACACAATGTAACTTGTACACAAACCAGACGTGTACACTGTTTACAAAACTTACGTTCGCCTGGTTTGTTTACATAACTCTGCGCCTGTCCCCTCTCATGTACTCATTCTTTCTCTCTCTCATTTATTCGTTTTATCTCATTTACTTAGTCCTGACCCTACATTAAGACTACAAATATTTTAAGGTAAGTAATGAGTGAACTGTATATACATTTTATCGCTCTGGGATGCTTAAATATCAAAGAATATATGTGTGGGTGGGTTGGCCTGGTATGGTAGCCCAGTTGACTACCATACATACCACACTTGATTTTTTACAATAAATACTACTCATCTCGCCCTATATTTTAAGGTAAGTAATGAGTGAACTGTATATACATTTTATCGCTCTGGGATGCTTAAATATCATAGAATAGTATGTGTGGGTGGGGTGGCCTGGTAAGGTAGCCTGGCTGATTGCCATACATACCACACTTGATTTCTTACAATAAATACTACTTGTCTCACCCTAGATTAAGACTATAAATATTTTAAGGTAAGTAATGAGTGCACTATGTGTGTATTGTACTTTTTTATTGTTTTTTGATGCCTGGTTCTATTGCTAACTTAATATATGTTAGTGTAAACTTGTTATCTAGTGTTTGTATGCATTGATAAGTGGAAAAAAAGGGTGTTCCACTTTACGGCGGTAGCCTGGAACCTAACCTGCCGTATAAGTGGGGCCCTGCTGTAGTCATATAAAAAATATTTGCCCACTCTGGGGGTTAAGGAGTGTCACTTATTCAGTTAACCCTCAAAGGTTACTGTGATGCTGTTGAGCTTTTTGTCTGAGGAACTGTTGCTGTCCTCGAGAGAACTGAACAAGATTCTCAAGTCAATTCCTGATCAACTTGTACTGTGGTGCATACATTGGATTTCATGTAGCTAGCACCAATAACCTGGTTGATCATGCCATCCACCAGGTTGCCTGGTCTTGGAATGGGTCATGAGGGTGTTGACCCTCTTAACTCAAGAGCTGTATGACCCCCATGGCTGTAGCACTCCATGAATATAATTACCCAAGGGGTTGGCTCTTTTTTTTACCTAGGTTTTCTGAAATGTTATTTCCATATAACTTTACATGGTATGGTAGAGTTATTTTTTTTTTTATTATCACACTGGCCGATTCCCACCAAGGCAGGGTGGCCCGAAAAAGAAAAACTTTCACCATCATTCACTCCATCACTGTCTTGCCAGAAGGGTGCTTTACACTACAGTTTTTAAACTGCAACATTAACACCCCTCCTTCAGAGTTATTATTGAAAGAATTAAGAGTAAGACGGAGAATAGGATAGCAGATGAACAAGGAGGCTTTAGGAAAGGTAGGGGGTGTGTGGACCAGGTGTTTACAGTGAAACATATAAGTGAACAGTATTTAGATAAGGCTAAAGAGGTCTTTGTGGCATTTATGGATTTGGAAAAGGCGTATGACAGGGTGGATAGGGGGGCAATGTGGCAGATGTTGCAAGTGTATGGTGTAGGAGGTAGGTTACTGAAAGCAGTGAAGAGTTTTTACGAGGATAGTGAGGCTCAAGTTAGAGTATGTAGGAAAGAGGGAAATTATTTCCCAGTAAAAGTAGGCCTTAGACAAGGATGTGTGATGTCACCGTGGTTGTTTAATATATTTATAGATGGGGTTGTAAGAGAAGTAAATGCGAGGGTCTTGGCAAGAGGCGTGGAGTTAAAAGATAAAGAATCACACACAAAGTGGGAGTTGTCACAGCTGCTCTTTGCTGATGACACTGTGCTCTTGGGAGATTCTGAAGAGAAGTTGCAGAGATTGGTGGATGAATTTGGTAGGGTGTGCAAAAGAAGAAAATTAAAGGTGAATACAGGAAAGAGTAAGGTTATGAGGATAAAAAGATTAGGTGATGAAAGATTGAATATCAGATTGGAGGGAGAGAGTATGGAGGAGGTGAATGTATTCAGATATTTGGGAGTGAACGTGTCAGCGGATGGGTCTATGAAAGATGAGGTGAATCATAGAACTGATGAGGGGAAAAGAGTGAGTGGTGCACTTAGGAGTCTGTGGAGACAAAGAACTTTGTCCTTGGAGGCAAAGAGGGGAATGTATGAGAGTATAGTTTTACCAACGCTCTTATATGGGTGTGAAGTATGGGTGATGAATGTTGCAGCGAGGAGAAGGCTGGAGGCAGTGGAGATGTCATGTCTGAGGGCAATGTGTGGTGTGAATATAATGCAGAGAATTCGTAGTTTGGAAGTTAGGAGGAGGTGCGGGATTACCAAAACTGTTGTCCAGAGGGCTGAGGAAGGGTTGTTGAGGTGGTTCGGACATGTAGAGAGAATGGAGCGAAACAGAATGACTTCAAGCGTGTATCAGTCTGTAGTGGAAGGAAGGCGGGGTAGGGGTCGGCCTAGGAAAGGTTGGAGAGAGGGGGTAAAGGAGGTTTTGTGTGCGAGGGGCTTGGACTTCCAGCAGGCATGCGTGAGCGTGTTTGATAGGAGTGAATGGAGACAAATGGTTTTTAGTACTTGACGTGCTGTTGGAGTGTGAGCAAAGTAACATTTATGAAGGGGTTCAGGGAAACCGGCAGGCCGGACTTGAGTCCTGGAGATGGGAAGTACAGTGCCTGCACTCTGAAGGAGGGGTGTTAATGTTGCAGTTTAAAAACTGTAGTGTAAAGCACCCTTCTGGCAAGACAGTGATGGAGTGAATGATGGTGAAAGTTTTTCTTTTTCGGGCCACCCTGCCTTGGTGGGAATTGGCCGGTGTGATAATAAAAAATAAAAAAAATAACTTTACACTACCTACTGTAATAACTCAATTTGTTTTGATGCCTTCCCATCAAAGGAGGGCAACTCAAAGGAAACCCATTACTATCACTCATTCTCTAGCTATCTTTGAAGAAGAGCATGGACAAGGACAGCTAATGACCTTCTGAAGCACATCTCGACTCCATGTAAATACTCTATAACATATCCCTTAATTGGATCAAACCTGATTACCATCCATTTTGGGTAATTCACGACCCTGTACAGACACTTCCCCATTATTGTACTAATAATACGACACTTGCAAGTTTATAAGAGTCCACGTGAATACGGTATATGACACTAACACTCAAGGAAGGTTCCTTGATGTTGGTGAGGGGCTCTTGATTTAGGAAACTGGATCTGTGCTCCAGTTCCCCGAATTAAGCCTGAATGCCTTCCACATCCCCCCCCCCAGGCGCTGTATAATTCTCCGGGTTTAGCGCTTCCCCTTGATTATAATAATAATAATGACACTAACAAAATCTTACCTCTGGAGGACCACAGTCAACAGGCTTGCAGACTGGCAATTCACCCCGCCAGGTGCCATCAGCAAGACATTCAACAGAAGGGTTGCCCACCAACATGTAGCCATACATGCAGGTGTAGTTGGCCACACTGCCCAGGCTGAAGTGCTTGGCAGTGATCTTGCCAAAGGGCGGCACCTCAGGCTCATAGCAGTTGACAGGGTCACATGTTGTACTGCCATAAAATAAACAAAATTATCTCAACAACCTGTGTCATGGGTGATGACCATTCTTGACTGGAAATACATCTGACTGGCTATTCAGCAGAAACTATAAATGAACACATCTGTATAGTCCTTGTGGCTTAGCGCTTCTTTTTGATTATAATAATAATAATAATAATATAAATGAACACCATGCATCATTCACAATGGCAAGAATAATATGATTAACCTGTCTCCCATTAATTAAGCAAAATTATTATTTGCTGATCTTTCCAACTTTTTCTTATACTCATGGAGAAGTAATAAGCCATGGGGGTCATTCAATGCATAAGCAAAGGGAGGTAATCAGATTTAATCCAAGGAAAAGCACCCCCCAATTCCTTGAATCAAGAGCCCTATATAGGGAGAGCTACTGAATGCTACAAATACTAAAAACTGAATTCATTCCTGATGATCCTTAATTAACTTTGTCCCTGGAATGGTATCATATTTGATTACACATCATTTTAGACATAACTGAACATAAATTATGAAAGTAATAAAGATACACAAATATCACACACACACAAGAGAAAGAAACTCATGATGTTTTGGTCCAAGTCAAACTGAAATATTATTGTAGGTTTCTTCCTCGTATGTGCAGATTATTTGTGTATTGTTCCAGTGTTGTGACTTTTTGCTCTTTAATAAGGGTGTGTGTAACTAGGTTGGTGACGTACTTGAATTCTTGCCACTGGCCAAAGCTACACTTTACAGCAGTATCCCCCAGCAGGCTGTAGCCTGGCTCACACTTGAAAGTGGCTGTTTGAAGGTGCCCAGTCTTCTTCACAGCTACCAGACCATGTAAAAGGGACGGCATGTTTTCACACTGCATCTCCATGCAGGTGTGGCTGTCTCCTCTCCACTCACCATTAGCCTCACACACCTGTGTTTCTCCTCCTGGAAATACAAATAAGCATTACTCAACATTGATGCAATTTTTTTTTATGAAGATGAAGTTATTTATTTCTTTGGAATACCTGGCAGTTACACTGGGTGGGTTTACAGTTTGGTTACTGCTATGAGTATATATCATCCATATTCTAATAAAAGCCCCGATCAGGCTACGGTGCCCTGTGGCCTGATCGCCAAAGCTCTCGCTTCACACGGCGAAGGTCTGCATTCGATTCCAAGTTTCTTTACACTGGTTGTCTACGTACCTAGGAGTTAGTCGACTGGTGTGGGTTGCATCCTGGGGCAAGGACCTAATTTGCCTGAAATGCTCTGCATAACAAGGGACTTTCTATATAGTAGTATGTCATTGATGTCAGCTAGGCCTGTCACACCGGCCGATTACCATGTACTTGTCTTGCCAGAAGGGTGCTTTACACTACAGTTTTTAAACTGCAACATTAACACCCCTCCTTCAGAGTGCAGGCACTGTACTTCCCATCTCCAGGACTCAAGTCCGGCCTGCCGGTTTCCCTGAATCCCTTCATAAATGTTACTTTGCTCACACTCCAACAGCACGTCAAGTATTAAAAACCATTTGTCTCCATTCACTCCTATCAAACACGCTCACGCATGCCTGCTGGAAGTCCAAGCCCCTCGCACACAAAACCTCCTTTACCCCCTCCCTCCAACCCTTCCTAGGCCGACCCCTACCCCGCCTTCCTTCCACTACAGACTGATACACTCTTGAAGTCATTCTGTTTCGCTCCATTCTCTCTACATGTCCGAACCACCTCAACAACCCTTCCTCAGCCCTCTGGACAACAGTTTTGGTAATCCCGCACCTCCTCCTAACTTCCAAACTACGAATTCTCTGCATTATATTCACACCACACATTGGCCTCAGACATGACATCTCCACTGCCTCCAGCCTTCTCCTCGCTGCAACATTCATCACCCACGCTTCACACCCATATAAGAGCGTTGGTAAAACTATACTCTCATACATTCCCCTCTTTGCCTCCAAGGACAAAGTTCTTTGTCTCCACAGACTCCTAAGTGCACCACTCACTCTTTTTCCCTCATCAATTCTATGATTCACCTCATCTTTCATAGACCCATCCGCTGACACGTCCACTCCCAAATATCTGAATACGTTCACCTCCTCCATACTCTCTCCCTCCAATCTGATATTCAATCTTTCATCACCTAATCTTTTTGTTATCCTCATAACCTTACTCTTTCCTGTATTCACCTTTAATTTTCTTCTTTTGCACACCCTACCAAATTCATATTATATTATTATTATTATTATTATTATTTGTATAGAAAGCATGTTAGACAAACTAATACTATTGAATACTTAATGCAGGGAATTGACCCTTCCATTTCCCTAGATGCTGTATGACCCCCATGGGTTTAGCAGTTCTCATAAAAATATATAATATAGCATGGGAAGGCAGTGGTGAAAATAACTGTAATGTTGGTCAGAATTAGAACACATCCATTTTTTTTTAACATCAAGTTGCAATTGGGCTCCTGGCCATCTTTACATCACCATCAAGTGTGGGAAACTATGCTCGCACAATTGTGAATCGAACACTACTCAACGCATGACAGATGCCCAGCACCTTGCAGAGAAGGCTGCCAGGCTGAGCTTTTGATTCAAATCCTAATGGGCAGTTCTATCTATCAGTGAATGACCCTTGTGGGTTAAGTGCTTAGTTATGATTATAATATCCATCAACAAACATGCAGACCTGCAACACCCTGATGCACTCCTGGCGACGTCTAAACCGAGTCCCATCTTCAATAAACTGACAGTGACTTTTCAACATAAACTATAACTTACTGTACCAACTTTGACCCACATGAATTTAGCATTTATTTTTAAATAATAATTACCCATAATTACTAAATGCACCAGAATTACTGAGATTTAAAATATGACGAGTGTGCCAAATTTGTTCGAGAGAGATAGATAAAAAATCCTCCAGACATGGATCTATGGATCTAAGACATACAACTGCCCACTCAGTGGAGCTGGTTTACCTTGCAGCTGGTATCCATCATGGCAGGTATAGGAAGCAGTGGAGCCAAATGAGTGTGGCTGGTTGTGCTGTGGGGTGATGTATCGCACCAATGTGTGGGCTGTTAGGGTAGGTGGCCCACATGATACAGGAGTACAAGTGGGAGCTTCGGAACTCCATCTGCCATTTGCTTCACAGGTGAGAACACTTGTTCCCTAAAAGCATCATTTTGAATGTAAAATGAAGAGAAAGCACAGTAGTAAATTTCATTTGCAAAATATTAATTTACAGCAAAGCAGCAACATTGTGAAAAGAAACCTGTTTGCCAACTGAATGTTGCAAATGAACATCCTTGATGTTGGTGAGGGGCTCTTGATTTAGGGAATTGGATCTGTGCTCCAGTTCCCCGAATTAAGCCTGAATACCTTCCACATCCCCCCCCCAGGCGCTGTATAATCCTCCGGGTTTAGCGCTTCCCCCTTGATTATAATAATAATGCAAATGAACAACCATATTTAAAAGTTTATAGAGGGTTCTATAGAGAACAGACAAGTTGTGTAGTGAAATCATGCATTAGCTGTCAAATGTGTAACACATAATTAGTTTCTTTTTTTATATTTTATGTAATGTATTAGAAATGAATTTTAAATAATGTAGAGCTACAACTACAAAGAATAAGAGAACCATACATTACACACATAGGATGGTGTCTGCACCTAAAATAAAACATTGTAATTTTATCAGATAAGCTACAATATGGCTCTCAAGGCAAGCAAGATGAGTAATGAAGAAAGACTGAAAATGCCTTTATGTTAGGAGACAAGAAGACATGATATAATAATTACAAAACAGCAGACCATTAATTATTAAGATGCAATCTATTGGTACATTTTTGTTATATGATGGTCAAAAAATTGCTCCATTTTTTCGATCATGACACTGTGATGTTCATTTAAGATGATGCAAATTTAGGGAAAAGTATGGAATGCTATGAGTGCTTTTCTCTCCCTAGCCTGGGTCAGGCCTTGTTGCACTTAATGTGCACAACCTCCCTTCCCAAGAAGAATGGAAAGCAATGCTGAAAGTGGCACATAGTAGTTTAACCATGAAAGTCTTGGTGTTTTTAAAAAAATCAAGACCTGTGCAGGCATGATTGAGATGGTGCAAACCCATGGTCTCAATGAAACATCAGTTCATTCACTAAAAAAGAAATGTGAAGATAAGAGCTTGTGCCATAAGTAATCCAGGTTGTAACCTGAAAATAATGACACCTACATCACAACAGCTAAATAAAAAAAAATTACTGAGTGGATTGAGCAGGAAACCAAGAAAGGAACAGCTCCATAATACTGGTAAAGTTGTAGACATTTTCATTGGAAAGGACCCTAACAAAGCTAGAAGTACTGCTCTGAAATGGGGTCTGGAGCAGCTGGTGATGCCATACTGTCAGCTACACAAAATACTGCAGGGCAAAACAGACAAAAGACACACTAGAGAATTCCTCGGTACAACCATCAGCATTAATTCAAGAACCTTAGCTATCCACCTCAGGCAAGAAAGGCCACCTCCCTTTCAAAATCATTGACATACACCAGCAACCAGAAGTTAAGGCAAGAAATATTATTCATGTAACTTCATAGCTATAAGTATTGTATTAAATTTGATACATCACTACATCCAACTACAATCTCTGCCTGGAACAAGATATCATAGGTGCATTCGAGGCCACAGACAAGCTCAAGCCAGCCGGTGAAAAAGACAGCATGCTGAGTGTATGATACAGCCCTGTTCACATCAGCATTGCCATCTCTGCAACATACAGATACATACACTACACTTTATTTTTTTTTAAATGTCAAGACGTAAAAATATTTGTTGCCACTCTTGGGGAGTCTAAGGAATGTAACCCTATTTTTGCCATATCTTAGAGGTTTTTACAAAGCAGAGTATATGGAAAGTAAAAGAAAGGTTGAGAGAGTGCAAAAGGAAAGCAGATGATAGAATGGGAGAGGCACTGTCAAGAAATTTTAATGAAAATAAGAAAAAATTTTGGAGTGAGTTAAACAAGTTAAGAAAGCCTAGGGAACAAATGGATTTGTCAGTTAAAAACAGAGTAGGAGAGTTAGTAGATGGGGAGATGGAGGTATTGGGTAGATGGCAAGAATACGTACTTTGAGGAACTCTTACATGTTGACGAAGAAAGGGAGGCGGTAATTTCATACACTGACCAGGGAGGTATACCATCTTTTAGGAGTGAAGAAGAGCAGGATATAAGTGTGGGGGAGGTGCGTGAGGCATTACATAGAATGAAAGGGGGTAAAGCAGCTGGAACTGACGGGATCATGACAGAAATGTTAAAAGCAGGGGGGGATACAGTGTTGGAGTGGTTGGTATTTTTGTTTAATAAATGTATGAAAGAGGGGAAGGTACCTAGGAATTGGCAGAGAGCGTGTATAGTCCCTTTATATAAAGGAAAGGGGGACAAAAGAAATTGTAAAAATTATAGAGGAATTAGTTTACTGAGTATACCAGGAAAAGTGTATGGTAGGGTTATTATTGAAAGAATTAGAGGTAAGACAGAATGTAGGATTGTGGATGAGCAAGGAGGTTTTAGAGTGGGTAGGGGATGTGTAGATCAAGTGTTTACATTGAAGCATATATGTGAACAGTATCTAGATAAAGGAAGGGAAGTTTTTATTGCATTTATGGATTTAGAAAAGGCATATGATAGAGTGGATAGGAGAGCAATTTGGCAGATGTTGCAAGTATATGGAATAGGTGGTAAGTTACTAAATGCTGTAAAGAGTTTTTATGAGGATAGTGAGGCTCAGGTTAGGGTGTGTAGAAGAGAGGGAGAATACTTCCCGGTAAAAGTAGGTCTTAGACAGGGATGTGTAACGTCATGGTTGTTTAATATATTTATAGATGGGGTTGTAAAAGAAGTAAATGCTAGGGTGTTCAGGAGAGGGGTGGGATTAAATTATGGGGAATCAAATACAAAATGGGAAGTGACACAGTTACTTTTTGCTGATGATACTGTGCTTATGGGCAATTCTAAAGAAAAATTGCAGAGGTTAGTGGACGAATTTGGGAGTGTGTGTAAAGGTAGAAAGTTGAAAGTGAACATAGAAAAGAGTAAGGTGATGAGGGTATCAAATGATTTAGATAAAAAAAAATTGGATATCAAATTGGGGAAGAGGAGTATGGAAGAAGTGAACGTTTTCAGATATTTGGGAGTTGACATATCAGCGGATGGATTTATGAAGGATGAGGTTAATCATAGAACTGATGAGGGAAAAAAGGTGAGTGGTACGTTGAGGTATATGTGGAGACAAAGAATGTTATCTATGGAGGCAAAGAAGGGAATGTTTGAAAGTATAGTGGTACCAACACTCTTATATGGGTGTGAAGCTTGGGTTGTAAATGCTGCAGCAAGGAGGCAGTGGAGATGTCCTGTCTAAGGGCAATGTGTGGTGTAAATATTATGCAGAAAATTCGGAGTGTGGAAATTAGGAGAAGGTGTGGAGTTAATAAAAGTATTAGTCAGAGGGCTGAAGAGGGGTTGTTGAGGTGGTTTGCTCATTTAGAGAGAATGGATCAAAGTAGACTGACATGGAGAGCATATAAATCTGTAGAGGAAGGAAGGCGGGGTATGGGTCATCCTCGAAAGGGTTGGAGGGAGGGGGTAAAGGAGGTTGTGTGGGCGAGGGGCTTGGATTTCCAGCAAGCGTGTGTGAGCATGTTAGATAGGAGTGGAGACGAATGGTATTTGGGACCTGACGATCTGTTGGAGTGTGAGCAGGGTAATATTTAGTGAAGGGATTCAGGGAAACCGGTTATTTTATATAGCCAGACTTAAGTTCTGGAAATGGGAAGCACAATGCCTGCACTTTAAAGGAGGGGTTTGGGATATTGGCAGTTTAGAGGGATATGTTGTGTTTCTTCATCCATATGTATGTCTAAACTGTTGTATTCTGAGCACCTCGGGAAAAACAGTGATTATGTGTGAGTGAGCTGAAAGTGTTGAATGATGATGAAAGTATTTTCTTTTTGGGGATTTTCTTTCTTTTTGGGTCACCCTGCCTCTGTGGGAGATGGCCAACTTGTTAAAAAAAATGCAGTTTTCAAAAACAAGACTACCGTTTTGATCAACAGCCAATTGTATATAATAATGAATAGATATGAGAAAAAATGCATACTGTAGATGGTTTACAGCACCAACAGGAAAAAATGAGGAATAACAACTAAATAGTAAAAAAAAAAAAAAAAAGTCTAAAAAAGAATATTAAAAGCATCCATTCAGAAAAAATGAATGAATAAGATTCATTAGTAAATATGTCCTACAGTACATCCACTGGAAACCTGAACAACCATCCGACCAATCAAACACATGCGATGGGACACCACAAACATAGCTCAGCTCCTGTAACGACAAATACTTAATCACTCACATTAAGTTCATAGCCTTCCCTGCAGGAGTAGTTAGCAGTGGCTCCATAGAGGAAATCATCACCCTGGATGATCGCATAGTTTGGGAGATGAGGGGAGCCACAAGACACTCTCCTGCAGCGGGGTGGGCCATTTGACCACACTCCTTCTGTTGTGCATATGCCAGTAGTTGGTCCCTCAGCCTGATAGCCTTCAACACAGTCCCACTTCACTTCATCGTCCACATGGTACACTTTTAAGAGAGATAAAAACCTAGTATGTACTCCACAATGCCTTATAATAATAATGATAGCATGATAGATACACCCTCAATTTTGCTGGCAGAAAATTGCAGTCAAGAAAATAAATATTTAGCACCATCAGAAGAATTGCCAGTTTCTGTATTACAAGAGTAACATAAGCATGAATACAAAAATGTACATACATATACACACAGACACATGCAACCACAAGGGTGCTCACATTTTTCAACAATTCTTTCTGAAAACTTTCTTCCCTGTTTCTTGCCTTTTGCTGCTGTCTTTTTACTTTTCGTTATGGTCTTCTTGCCCTTTGTCTTGTAAAACGATGTAAGTGGTTGCAACATCTCTACTTCCTCTTCCTCCCACTCCTCAGAAGATTTTTCACCATTATCTAGCAGAATAACAAAAACTTCATTCTTTCAGAAAATAAAAGAAAGTTCTCAGAACAATGTTCCATGATAAAGAATACAATGCTCCCTTTAGTATATTAAGTGCCTGCATTCTGAAGAAGGGGTGGGAATGTTGCAGTCAGAAGGTAATCCGATTGCGATGTCAGCACACTTCTGGAAAGACGGCAATTGTGTTAATGATTAAGAAAGCGCTTTCTTCTTTGGTTCACCCTGCCTTGGCAGAAGACAGCCATTGAGGTAAAAACTGCTATCTCCTGCCAAGGAAGAGTAACCCAAACAAACATTTTCACCATCATGCAATCACCATCTTCCCAGTAGTGTGCTGACATCACAGTCAGATTATCCTCTGACTGCAACATCTCCTACCCTACTTTAGTGTGTAGGCACTGCCATTCCCACCTCCAGGACAACAGTCTGGCTAACCAGTTTCTCTGAATCCCTTCATAAAAGTCACCTTGCTCACACTCCAACAGCACATTCATTAAAAAAACTCCCTCTCCATAATAGTATATTTATGTAAATAAATTTAATATTCAGTATACATGTATTTATAAAAACTTCATTTACTTTACCACTGATTCCTTTGAACCAATATACATATCAGGAGTCAGTGGCTGCTAAAAGCAACAACCCTCTGGCAATTAACCAGGAGCCCTGGCCTCAGACAGGGCTGCGAGGATAGAAAAATCCTCAAAACCTACCAGGTGCAAAGGCACAGATGGAACTAAATGAAGCTACAAGAGGGATACTGACCTCGCAGAATTCGACCATGTGGGGGTGCTTCAGGCTGAGGGCAGTAGATGGGATCACAGAGAGGTGCCTCGTTGCTCCACCTACCAGATTGCAAACACGTGCTCCATTCATTGCCCAGCAGACGGTAACCACGTTCACAAACAAAGGTTACCTGGAAGGGCAGGGAAGAACAGAGTGGGGGCTGACTAAACTGCCACAGGTATACTAAACTATATGTCAGTGTTAGTACATGTCAAGCTCATAAGAATAATAGGAAAGGTAGACACCTTGGTAAAAGACTGACTAAGAAACTCAAAATATCATAACCAAGCCGCAGGATGACATACATAAACTGAAGGAATTGTCCAATAAGTTTTTATTTGAACTAAACTAAAACAAGTGAAGACTGGACAGAAAGAGGCGTCTAAGAGTAAAGTGTAACCCTTTAATTCGTGAATTAGGTTCATGGGAGTGACATGAATCCTGAAAATGCAGATAATAGAAAATTAAACATTTTTTTTTTTTCAACAAGTCTGCCTTCTCCCACTTAGGCAGGGTGACCCATAAAGAAAATTCCCAAAACAAAAATACTTTCATCATCATTCAACACTTTCACCTCACTCACACATAATCACTGTTTTTGCAGAGGTGCTCAGATACAACAGTTCAGAAGCATATATAAAGATACAATATAAAAAGTGACCTGAAATAATTACAATATCAGAGCCCCAATTTTATATACACTGTCCTATTACACATCCCACCAAACTGCCAATATCCCAAACCCCTCCTTCAAAGTGTATTTCCAGAACTCGGGTCCGGCTATATAAAAATAACAGGTTTCCCTGAATCCCTTCACTAAATATTACCCTGCTTACACTCCAACAGCTCATCAGGTCCCAAAAACCATTCGTCTCCATTCACTCCTATCTAACACATTCATGCACACTTGCTGGAAGTCCAAGCCCCTCACCCACAAAACCTTTACCCACTCCCTCCAACCTTTTTGAGGATGACCCCTACCCCGCCTTCCTTTCCCTACAGATTTATATGCTCTCTATGTCATTCTACTTGAAATAAGTTAGACAGTCCTCGATGACGCACTGACTTTCTTGGGTTATCCTGGGTGGCTAACCCTCCGGGGTTAAAAATCCGAACAAAATCTTATCTTACTTTGATCCATTCTCTCTGAATGACCAAACCACCTCAACAACCCCTCTTCAGCCCTCTGACTAATACTTTTATTAACTCCACACCTTCTCCTAATTTCCACACTTCGAATTCTCTGCATAATATTTACACTACACATTTCTCTCTAAATATTGCTCTAATCTGCTTAAGACTGACATTCATAAGAAAAAATGAATACATTCTGAATGAAAGTGTATACACGGTAATTATGTTTTAATTCAGGCGTTATGTGCGAAAGTAGAAAAATGTGAATAATCAGTTACTTACTAAATGGTCTACTATGCATTACAACAACTGCAAACTTTAACAATATTCATGGTACAGTACATATATGAAAAATTGCAAACAGATATAATATTTGTATGAAGTGACTAAAATGCCGGGAGCAATGGGCTAGTAACCCCTTCTCCTGTAAACATTTACTAAAAAAGAGAAGAAGAAAAACTTTATAAAACTGAGATGCTTGAATGTGCGTGGATGTAGTGCAGATGACAAGAAACAGATGATTGCTGATGTTATGAATGAAAAGAAGTTGGATGTCCTGGCCCTAAGCGAAACAAAGCTGAAGGGGATAGGGGAGTTTCGGTGGGGGGAAATAAATGGGATTAAATCTGGAGTATCTGAGAGAGTTAGAGCTAAGGAAGGGGTAGCAATAATATTGAAGGATCAGTTGTGGAAGGAGAAAAGAGAATATGAATGTGTAAATTCATGGATTATGTGGATTAAAGTAAAGGTTGGATGCGAAAAGTGGGTCATAATAAGCATGTATGCATCTGGAGAAGAGAGGAATGTAGAGGAGAGAGAGAGATTTTGGAAGATGTTGAGTGAATGTATAGGAACCTTTGAACCAAGTGAGAGAGTAATTGTGGTAGGGGACCTGAATGCTAAAGTAGGAGAAACTTTGTCAAACCCTGTGTAAAAAAAAAAAAAAAAAAAAAAAAAAGAGGGTGTGGTAGGTAAGTTTGGGGTGCCAGGTGTAAATGATAATGGGAGCCCTTTGATTGAACTTTGTAGAGAAAGGGGTTTAGTTATAGGTAATACACATAAGAAGAAGAAAATTGTCAAAGTGGGAAGTCTGAATGTGCGTGGATGTTGTGCAAATGATAAGAAAGAGATGATTGTGGATGTTATGAATGAGAAGAAACTGGATGTCCTGGCTTTAAGTGAAACAAAGCTGAAGGGGGTGGGAGAGTTTCAATGGAGAGGAATAAATGGGATTAGGTCAGGGGTTTCAAATAGAGTTAGAGCTAAAGAAGGAGTAGCAATAATGTTGAAGGATAAGCTATGGCAGGAAAAGAGGGACTACAAATGTATAAATTCAAGGATTATGTGGAGTAAAATAAAGATTGGATGTGAAAAGTGGGTTATAGTAAGCATGTATGCACCTGGAGAAGAGAGAAGTGTAGAGGAGAGAGAGAGATTCTAGGAAATGTTGAGTGAATGCGTGGGGAGTTTTGAATCAAGTGTGAGAGTAATGGTGGTTGGGGATTTCAATGCTAAAGTGGGTAAAAATGTTATAGAGGGAGTAGTAGGTAAATTTGGGGTGCCAGGGGTAAATGTAAATGGGGAGCCTTTAATTGAGCTATGTGTAGAAAGAAATTTGGTAATAAGTAATACATATTTTATGAAAAAGGGGAAAAATAAATATACAAGGTACGATGTAGCACGTAATGAAAGTAGTAGTTTGTTAGATTATGTATTGGTGGATTCCCCTCTTTGCCTCCAAGGACAAAGTTCTTTGTCTCCACAGACTCCTAAGTGCACCACTCACTCTTTTTCCCTCATCAATTCTATGATTCACCTCATCTTTCATAGACCCATCCGCTGACACGTCCACTCCCAAATATCTGAATACGTTCACCTCCTCCATACTCCCTCCCTCCAATCTGATATTCAATCTTTCATCACCTAATCTTTTTGTTATCCTCATAACCTTACTCTTTCCTGTATTCACCTTTAATTTTCTTCTTTTGCACACCCTACCAAATTCATCCACCAATCTCTGCAACTTCTCTTCAGAATCTCCCAAGAGCACAGTGTCATCAGCAAAGAGCAGCTGTGACAACTCCCACTTTGTGTGTGATTCTTTATCTTTTAACTCCACGCCTCTTGCCAAGACCCTCGCATTTACTTCTCTTACAACCCCATCTATAAATATATTAAACAACCACGGTGACATCACACATCCTTGTCTAAGGCCTACTTTTAAAAAGGTTGATGGGTAGGCTCCAGGATGTACATGTTTATAGAGGGGCAACTGATATATCGGATCATTATTTAGTTGTAGCTACAGTTAGAGTAAGAGGTAGATGGGAAAAGAGGAAGGTGGCAACAACAAGTAAGAGGGAGGTGAAAGTGTATAAACTAAGGGAGGAGGAAGTTCGGGCGAGATATAAGCGACTATGGCAGAAAGGTGGGCTAGTGCAGAGATGAGTAGTGGGGGGGTTGAAGAGGGTTGGAATAGTTTTAAAAATGCAGTATTAGAATGTGGGGCAGAAGTTTGTGGTTATAGGAGGGTGGGGGCAGGAGGAAAGAGGAGTGATTGGTGGAATGATGAAGTAAAGGGTGTGATAAAAGAGAAAAAGGTAGCTTACGAGAGGTTTTTACAAAGCAGAAGTGTTATAAGAAGAGCAGAGTATATGGAGAGTAAAAGAAAGGTGAAGAGAGTGGTGAGAGAGTGCAAAAGGAGAGCAGATGATAGAGTGGGAGAGGCACTGTCAAGAAATTTTAATGAAAATAAGAAAAAATTTTGGAGTGAGTTAAACAAGTTAAGAAAGCCTAGGGAAAGTATGGATTTGTCAGTTAAAAACAGTAGGGGAGTTAGTAGATGGGGAGAGGGAGGTATTAGGTAGATGGCGAGAATATTTTGAGGAACTTTTAAATGTTAAGGAAGAAAGGGAGGTGGTAATTTCATGCACTGGCCAGGGAGGTATACCATCTTTTAGGAGTGAAGAAGAGCAGAATGTAAGTGTGGTGGAGGTACGTGAGGCATTACGTAGAATGAAAGGGGGTAAAGCAGCTGGAACTGATGGGATCATGACAGAAATGTTAAAAGCAGGGGGAGATATAGTGTTGGAGTGGTTGGTACTTTTGTTTAATAAATGTATGAAAGAGGGGAAGGTACCTAGGGATTGGCGGAGAGCATGTATAGTCCCTTTATATAAAGGGAAAGGGGACAAAAGAGATTGTAAAAATTATAGAGGAATAAGTTTACCGAGTATACCAGGAAAAGTATACGGTAGGGTTATAATTGAAAGAATTAGAGGTAAGACAGAATGTAGGATTGCGGATGAGCAGGGAGGCTTCAGAGTGGGTAGGGGATGTGTAGATCAAGTGTTTACATTGAAGCATATATGTGAACAGTACATGTATTTAGATAAAGGTAGGGAAGTTTTTATTGCATTTATGGATTTAGAAAAGGCATATGATAGAGTGGATAGAGGAGCAATGTGGCAGATGTTGCTCTCCAAGAAGATAAAACTGAGAAAGATAAACTATCGGATGCAGTAATAGTTAACAGTCCACTTTTTCCAGTGATATGAACCAAACAAACAGTAAAGAAATTACTCTGCAGATCATAAAGGACCAAACAAGTGTTATTGTACCAGAGTCAGAAATAAAAGAAGCCAGGTTACTAGGCTCCCATGGTAGAAAAAGTGTTATGCTTAGATTCCACTCACATGACAGGAAAAAAGACTTAATTATTGCATCTATTAAAGTAAAGAAAGAGGTATACATAAACGAGTGTCTTGCCAAAAAACGTCAGAACCTCCTGTATAGAGTCAGAAAACTTAAGCGGGAGAATAATGACAATACACCAATGCTTCACACGAGATGGGAAAATTCTTGTTAGGAAAACAAATGTAGGTCAACTGTACACAATCACGAACGAGAATGATCTATCACGATTTCTCAGGGATACTAATCTTACAGAGAATAACTAAACAATGTCCAACCTAAAAGCCTACGTAGTGTAGTGTATGTTTTGCTCCATTATTGTTCAAATTTCATTGTACAATCTCTTAGTAATTAAATAATCAACTACCTCATTTTGTGATTTTACTAGTAAGCATAAGTCACCTTATGTAATTTTCTTATTTACTATTGTTTGCTTAAACATTAGCTGAATTGATACTTTCTCTGTCCATATTACTACCTCATATTTTTTTAAATACTATCAATTGATATTACTTACTAAAATTAATAATTATCATTTTTACTATAATTTCAATTTACTCTTAACATTTTTGACATTTAATAACCATTACTTGTCTAATTACCTTTACCTGTTTTAATACCACATTTACTATCTTAGAGTACTCTTACTTACCTTGTACTGCCATATAACCTTTAGTATAACTACCAGTGCAATATTGAATGAAATAAACATTACTTTTTCACTTTTTTGTAATCATTATTACTTACTAAAATTTTATTAAATACCATATTTATTACCAGTCAATTTTACTTTTGTACATTAAACATTATATTATACTTCCCATAACATTTTGTTGCCAAAATTATCCTTTGTACCTGTGTACCTGTCTACCATCTTACTATCATATTATAACCAAGACATTACCCTTGTTATTTTTTACTATAATTCTTTTGGTACTATAATTGTGAATTATATTTTGTCAATTTAAATCTAGTTATACTCCTGATCTTGTCAACAACCTATACCAGACTCTAGTGCAATTGCAAGTACCATTTCAATTTGTATTTTTATATTATAAGTTTATATTATAATTCCTACTCTAAGATTGTTCTCATATCTTAGTGACTATATTGTGTGTGCAATTAGTGTATATTTCAATTATATTATTGTTCAAGGCCCTTAACTATCTTTTGCTAACTAGTACCAACTACCTCATATATTTTTTTTTTCTACTTTTTTATTCTTTTGCTACCTTAACTTGTATATTTTATCTTGTCAATTTAAATCTAGTTATACTCTAATTCTTGTAAACAACTTATATAACACCTTAGTGCAATTACAACTGAGAGTCTTGTGCCTTTTTTATATTATTAGATT
Source organism: Cherax quadricarinatus (assembly GCF_038502225.1). NCBI lineage: Eukaryota > Metazoa > Arthropoda > Malacostraca > Decapoda > Parastacidae > Cherax > Cherax quadricarinatus. The sequence goes on from NC_091370.1 coordinate 17,284,511, forward strand.
AAACTCAGTTGTACTATAGTCAATACCAAATTCATTATATTAGACCATATTGCAATTACTAGTGAGAGACTGGTGCTATTTTTAATTTGTATTTTTATATTATTAAATTAAATCTAGTTGTACTATAGCTCATACTAGCTCAAAACATAGACTCCACAAAAGTCATTATATTAGACCTTAGTGCAATTATTTGGTTACCACTTTATTGTTCACCACAACTTATATTAGTCCCTTTTATATTATAATTTTATATTATAATTCTAACTTTTATATTATAATTTTATATTATAATTCTAACTTTAAAGAATTACCTTTAAAGTACTACCTACTATCATATTCCCAAGCTCCATTTTTTGATCATCACTTTATTTGTTCACCACAAATTATTTTAGTCCCTTTTATATTGTCTCCTTTATTTTAGCTTTAAAAAACTACCTTAGCTCATTATTTTTACATTGGTTAAATAATTCAGGTGCTATTTTTTTAGCTTTAGAATATTTACTTTGTTTTATACTTAATTCTAACTATAGATTCACTACAAATCTTATGATTACAAGCATTGATCCTGATACCAACCTCTTATTTAATGACTTCAATGATTCAAACAGTTACTGTAATTACTACACAGCAGAACAATCAAAGGCACTTCTCAGAGCCAACAACAACATAACTATCTTTAACTACAATATCAGATCTTTAAGCAAGCATTACGTGACCTCCTAGCATTACTAAATTCCTTGCATGCCAATATGTCCATCATTACACTAACTGAAACCTGGCTAAAGCCAGATACTACAGATGTCTATGCCATTCCTGGTTACACAGCCATACACAACTGTAGGCCAGACCAACAAGGGGGTGGCACAGCTATATACTACTCAGACCAACTAGAATGTATCACTAATACTTGCACAAGGGATGAACATGGGGAATATATAATAGCTAAATTCAAATCCAAATACCTACAAAAACCTCTCACAGTGATAAACATCTACAGAGTTCCACAATCAAACATTAGCCAATTTAGTCAAAACCTAGGAAGTGTGATAACTGATGCACGCATGATCAATATAAATCTCCTGCAAGACCAGGACCCACACGTTACTGAATTCACAAACACAATGAGTAACTGCATGTTGCTACCAACAGTAACAAAACCTACAAGAGTTACGGAGACTAGTGTTCCCCTACTTGACCACATCTGGACCAACACCATATCCCCTTTAAAATCAGGCATAATTACAGATAATACCACAGACCACTACCCTACTTTCCTCATAACAACTCTTGGTAAAATACCCCAAGACACTACTAAAGTCACCTTCAGACTTCACAATGAGGCAGCCATTAATAACTTCACAACAGCAGTAACAAACATTGACTGGCACACTGAGCTAGAAATCTATACAGATATTGACGAATGTTTTAATAATTTTCTAAAAAAGACCCAATACCTCTATAACAAGCACTGCCCTAAAAAAACTAAACAGATGACAGCTAAGAGACTGAACAGTCCCTGGCTAACACCCAGCATTCTCAAATCCATAAATACAAAACACCGATATGAAAAACAGTACAGAATGGGTCACATAACCAGAGACCAAACAAAACGTTACTCGTCAATCCTAACCAGCCTGATAAGAAGGGCAAAAAAATTGTATTATGAGAACAAATTATCCAACTTACGAGGTGATATAAAAAAGACCTGGAAGACCCTATCAGAAATTCTGGGAACAAAAAAGATATCACGAAATAGCGAAATAAAATTAGCAAAATCAGATGAACCCCAACTCCCACCAACAGAAACAGCAAACAGACTCAATGATTTCTTCTCCACTATAGGACAAAACCTTGCCAATAAAATCCCAAGCTCAGATACCCCACCAAATGACTACCTCACTGGCAACTACCCGAACACACTGTTCCTAGCTCCGACTAACCCATACGAAGTCTCCCTTATTATCAACGCACTAAAAAACAAGGCAGGAGATTTAAATACCTTACCACCCTTTATATACAAAAAAGTGTCACAAGTACTATCACCAATCATTGCAACACTCTTTAACAAATCCATTGAATCCTCCACCTTCCCTACAGCTCTCAAAATAGCAAGGGTCACCCCGATCCATAAAGGAGGAGACCAAACAGAGTTGAATAACTATAGGCCAATATCCAATTTACACCCTCTCTCAAAAATCTTCGAAAAATTAATTCATAAACGAATCTACTCCTACCTCATCTCCCAAAACATTCTCAACCCCTGCCAATTTGGATTCAGGCCTAATAAAAATACTAATGATGCTATTATACACATGCTAGAACATATATACACTGCAATAGAGAAAAAAGAAGTCCCACTGGGGATCTTCATTGACTTACGTAAAGCTTTTGATACAGTTGACCATGACTTGCTCCACGTAAAATTGTCACACTATGGTATTAGAGGGCACTCCCTCAACTACCTCAAGTCATACCTCAGCAACAGAAGCCAATACGTGTACGCAAATGGCGCAAGCTCTTCCGCTCAACCAATTACAGTTGGTGTCCCACAGGGAAGTGTCCTTGGCCCTCTTCTCTTTCTCCTATACATAAATGACCTACCAAATGCTTCGCAATTACTCAAACCCACACTATTTGCAGATGACACTACATACGTCTTCTCTCACCCGAGCCCAGCCACACTAGCCAATACTGTAAACACCGAATTACAGAAAATATCTACCTGGATGAGGACTAACAAACTTACACTAAACATTGACAAAACCTACTTCATTCAGTTTGGAAACAGAGCTACAGATGTACCTCTTAACATAACGATAAACAGATCACCTATCACAAAGCTAACAGAGGGAAAATTCTTAGGAATCCACCTTGATAATAGACTCAAATTTCATACACATATACAACAAATTTCTAAGAAAATTTCCAAGACTGTAGGCATACTATCGAAGATACGGTACTATGTTCCACAGTCAGCCCTCCTGGCCCTTTATCACTCTCTTATTTACCCCTATCTCACCTATGGAATTTGTGCATGGGGCTCAACAACAATTAACCATCTCAGACCACTAATTACCCAACAAAAGGCTGCAGTTAGAATGATAACAAATTCTCACTACAGGCAGCACACTCCACCAATATTCAAAACACTCAACCTATTCACCATACAAAACATCCATACTTATTACTGCACCTATTACATACATAGAACACTTAACTCTGATATTAACCCTCCCCTCAAACATCTCCTTGCCAACCTCAACAGAACACATGACCATAACACAAGGCACAGATCACTCTTTGATGTTCCTCGTGTCCATCTCACGCTATGCAAAAACTCAATGCACATAAAAGGCCCTAAAATCTGGAATTCATTACCTGTAAATATAAAAGAAACACTACCTGTTTATAAATTCAAGTCTCTTCTCAAAGATCACTTACTCACTCAAAACCAAATAAATACTGAATAACTGAACCTTATAAATTGTATATCCTAAATGTTACTCACAATTATATCACACAAATGTTAAACCTAGGACCCAATCTAACTTTGTTATTTTTTTAAATACACTACCTAACAGAATACTCCATTCGACTGAATGTACAGCAAAACATGCAACCATATGACCTGTCTTTGTAATACTCATTTGTGCTTTATAGTTATCTGTTTACAATAATGTTTTATCACTGATTTCATCATTGCTTAGTTAATCTTAAGTTAATTTTAAGCCAGCCCGTAATGCTATGCATATAAGTGGCTTTGGCATGCTGCTCTTACCTGTATTTTTTTGTACCTCTGTATGTATGCTAAAATTACTAAATAAATAAATAAATAAATAGGTGGTAAGTTACTAAATGCTGTAAAGAGTTTTTATGAGGATAGTGAGGCTCAGGTTAGGGTGTGTAGAAGAGAGGGAGAATACTTCCCGGTAAAAGTAGGTCTTAGACAGGGATGTGTAATGTCACTATGGTTGTTTAATATATTTATAGATGGGGTTGTAAAAGAAGTAAATGCTAGGGTGTTCGGGAGAGGGGTGGGATTAAATTATGGGGAATCAAATTCAAAATGGGAATTGACACAGTTACTTTTTGCTGATGATACTGTGCTTATGGGAGATTCTAAAGAAAAATTGCAAAGGTTAGTGGATGAGTTTGAGAATGTGTGTAAAGGTAGAAAGTTGAAAGTGAACATAGAAAAGAGTAAGGTGATGAGGGTATCAAATGATTTAGATAAAGAAAAATTGGATATCAAATTGGGGAGGAGGAGTATGGAAGAAGTGAATGTTTTCAGATACTTGGGAGTTGACGTGTCGGCGGATGGATTTATGAAGGATGAGGTTAATCATAGAATTGATGAGGGAAAAAAGGTGAGTGGTGCATTGAGGTATATGTGGAGTCAAAAAACATTATCTATGGAGGCAAAGAAGGGAATGTATGAAAGTATAGTAGTACCAACACTCTTATATGGATGTGAAGCTTGGGTGGTAAATGCAGCAGCGAGGAGACGGTTGGAGGCAGTGGAGATGTCCTGTCTAAGGGCAATGTGTGGTGTAAATATTATGCAGAAAATTCAGAGTGTGGAAATTAGGAGAAGGTGTGGAGTTAATAAAAGCATTAGTCAGAGGGCAGAAGAGGGGTTGTTGAGGTGGTATGGTCATTTAGAGAGAATGGATCAAAGTAAAATGACATGGAAAGCATATAAATCTATAGGGGAAGGAAGGAGGGGTAGGGGTCGTCCTCGAAAGGGTTGGAAAGAGGGGGTAAAGGAGGTTTTGTGGGCTAGGGGCTTGGACTTCCAGCAAGCGTGCATGAGCGTATTAGATAGGAGTGAATGGAGGCGAATGATACTTGGGACCTGACGATCTGTTGGAGTGTGAGCAGGGTAATATTTAGTGAAGGGATTCAGGGAAACTGGTTATTTTCATATAGTCGGACTTGAGTCCTGGAAATGGGAAGTACAATGCCTGCACTTTAAAGGAGGGGTTTGGGATATTGGCAGTTTGGAGGGATATGTTGTGTATCTTTATACGTATATGCTTCTGAACTGTTGTATTCTGAGCACCTCTGCAAAAGCAGTGATAATGTGTGAGTGTGGTGAAAGTGTTGAATGATGATGAAAGTATTTTCTTTTTGGGGATTTTCTTTCTTTTTTTTTGGGGTCACCCTGCCTTGTAAAAGTGAATACAGGAAAGAGTAAGGTTATGAGGATAACAAAAAGATTAGGTGATGAAAGATTGGATATCAGATTGGAGGGAGAGAGTATGGAGGAGGTGAATGTATTCAGATATTTGGGAGTGAACGTGCCAGTGGATGGGTCTATGAAAGATGAGGTGAATCATAGAATTGATGAGGGGAAAAGGGTGAGCAGTGCACTTAGGAGTCTGTGGAGACAAAGAACTTTGTCTCTGGAGGCAAAGAGGGGAATGTATGAGAGTATAGTTTTACCAACGCTCTTATATGGGTGTGAAGCATGGGTGATGAATGTTGCAGCGAGGAGAAGGCTGGAGGCAGTGGAGATGTTATGTCTGAGAGCAATGTATGGTGTGAATATAATGCAGAGAATTCGTAGTTTGGAAGTTAGGAGGAGGTGCAGGATTGCCAAAACTGTTGTCCAGAGGTCTGAGGAAGGGTTGTTGAGGTGGTTTGGACATGTAGAGAGAATGAAGCAAAACAAAATGACTTCAAGAGTGTATCAGTCTGTTGTAGTGGAAGGAAGGCAGGGTAGGGGGTGGCCTAGGAAAGGTTGGAGGGAGGGGGTAAAGGAGGTTTTGTGTGCAAGGGGCTTGGACTTCCAGCGGGCATGCGTGAGCGTGTTTGATAGGAGTGAATGGAGACAAATGGTTTTTAATGCTTGACATGCTGTTGGAGTGTGAGCAAAGTAACATTTATGAAGGGATTCAGGGAAACCGGCAGGCCGGACTTGAGTCCTGGAGATGGGAAGTACAGGTGCCTGCACTCTGAAGGAGGGGTGTTAATGTTGCAGTTTAAAAACTGTGGTGTAAAGCACCCTTCTGGCAAGACAGTGATGGAGTGAATGATGGTGAAAGTTTTTCTTTTTCGGGCTACCCTGCCTTGGTGGGAATCGGCCAGTGTGCTAATAAAAAAAAAATGTTTAAAAAAAATCTGATAAGGCGTACTAAGCAAAATCAATCAAATTAACAATACTTTTACCCCTCAATATTACCAGAGTGCACTATGTGAGTAAGGCACAAATGCGGTATCAGAACATTTATTAAGGAGCTGTTTCACCCACCATGGATTTTTATCCATACATGACAGAAAATTGAAATTAACGAAAGAGTATATAACGGGTCACAGGTCAGGGTTTGCATGTGAAGGTGGAACTAAGTATTGGCTGTGCCAGGGTTGGGCATGATGAGTCTAGTGAGAACACGTGAAATCATAAAACTGCTAGATTTTGTGATGGTGTTGGTAATGACATCAAAAGCAGATTCTAAACAGTATCTAGGGAGCTGATCAGTTTCTCTGATGATGTAATTTAGCATCTTTGAAGTAAATGAGATGGTTGTAAGAGTTTCAGAATACATGTATATAGTGCAGGCATTCATTCATCCATGCAAGTGTATGGAATAGGTAGTAAGTTACTAAATGCTGTAAAGAGTTTTTATGAGGATAGTGAGGCTCAGGTTAGGGTATGTAGGAGAGAGGGAGATTACTTCCCAGTAAAAGTAGGTCTTAGACAGGGATGTGTAATGCCACCATGGTTAATATATTTATAGATGGAGTTGTAAAAAATTAAATGCTGGAGTGTTGGGGTGGGGTGGGATAAAATTATGGGGAATCAAGTACAAAATAGGCGTTGACACAGTTACTTTTTGCTGATGATACTGTGCTTATGGGAGATTCTAAAGTAAAGCTGCAAAGGCTAGTGGACAAGTTTGGGAGGGTGTTTAAAGGTAGAAAGTTGAAAGTGAACATAGATATGAGTAAGAAGATAAGGGTATCAAACGATTTAGATAAAGAAAAATTGGATATCAAATTGGAGAGAGGGGGTATGGAAGAAGTGAATGTTTTCAGATATTTGGGAGTTGACTTGTCAGCGGATGGGTTTATGAAGGATGAGGTTAACCGTAGAATTGATGAAGGAAAAAGGGTGAGTGGTGCATTGAGGTATCTGTGGAAACAAAAAAAAAAAAAAAACATTGTCTATGGAGGCAAAGAAGGGAATGTATGAGGGTATAGTGATACCAACACTCTTATACGGGTGTGAAGCTTGGGTTGTAAATGTTGCAGCAAGGAGGTGACTGGAGGCAGTTTAGATATCCTGTCTAAGGGCATTGTGTGGTGTAAATATTTTGCAGAGAATTTGGAGTGTGGAAATTAGGAGGTGGTGAGGAATTACTAAAAGTATTAGTCAGAGGGCTGAAGAGGGGTTGTTGAGGTAGTTTGGTCATTTAGAGAGAATGGATTGAAGAGTGTATAAATCTGTAGGGAAAGGAAGTAGGGGTAGGGGTTGTCCTCGAAAAGGTTGGAGTGGGTAAAGGAGGTTTTGTGGGCGAGGGGCTTGGACTTCCAGCAAGTGTGTGTGAGCGTGTTAGATAGGAGTGAATGGAGACGAATGATTTTTGGGACCTGATGAGCTGTTGGTGTGTGAGCAGGGTATTATTTAGTGAAGGGATTTAGGGAAACCAGTTAGCTGGTCTTGAGTCCTGGAAATGGGAAGTGTACAATGCCTGCACTTTAAAGGAGGGGTTTGGGATATTGACTGTTTGGAGGGACTTCTAAACTGTCATATCTGAGTGCCTCTGCAAAGACAGTGATTATGTGTGAGTGAGCTGAAAGTGTTGAATGATGATGGAAGTATTTTCTTTTTAGGGATTTTCTTTCTTTTTGGGTCACCCTGCCTCTGTGGGAGATGGCTGACTTGTTGAAAAAAAAAAAAACTAAAATTCTCTGTACTGGACTGATCAAGTCCCTGACAGGTAGAACATCTTAATAACTGCCCTAATACTGCATTTGTACCTTATTCACAATGTTGGTGTTAATTACTATTTTCAATCTGTTTATCAGTGAAAGTGAGTAGACATTACCCACCTTAGAGGCATAGACGGTGTGAGTGCCATGGACAATGACATTAGTGCCTGAAGGGGAGAGGCCACAGTCCACCTGTACACATAATGGGGGCTGGGCATCCCACTTGCCATCACTGATACAGTTGAGGGTCCCAGATCCTTCCATGCGGTAACCTTCGATGCATGAGTACCGCACTGTTCCTCCAACCTGAGTATGGGAGGGAAACAAAAGGCCAAGTAGGATATTGAACAGGTTACTGTTGCTGGTGCTGGGATGTGTTGGCAAGGCTTGTTATAACTATGGAAATAATCCTAGGGTATATACTTGAGAATAGCCAGGTTTCTTGTATAAGATGACCTCTGACTTTTTTTTTTCTCCAAAAATCTTTACTTTCTCATATGGTATATCTCATGTACTGTACACATATACCCTAGTTTTTGAGGGGCACTAGAATATTGTTTGAGAATTAAAGTACTGCACTCACTGTTGATATTACTGTATGTCATTTTGCACAAAAAGAAAAAAAAATGGTCTCCAAATTTAATATTATATCTATATAAAATCTATATAAGAAAACACTAAAAGTGAAAACCAATCTTGAATTGAGCTTACTATGTGTTTGCCTGTTGTGCAGGTGAATTGTAATAAGAAATTCCAACTGCTTTTTTTGTCTTTATCAACTACAACCTGTCAGTATTCTTATACCATCTACTATTACAAAATACATTAATACAAAACAGACTTAAAAATGCACTATCTTGCAAATAATACCTTGAGACTGATAATATTGCGGATGCCATGAATGACCTCGTTGGGCATATCACACACGAGTTCAATACACACAGGTTGCTCCCCAGTCCAGTTACCATTACTCTGGCATATCCTGGTATAGACAGGCATATTAGTAGATGTCAGTAAAGGGTTACATGGCATCAAACTTATGGTAAAATGGAGATCAAGGAGACAACACTGACTGTTATGGCTTTGAAACTGAAAAATAAGCATGGAAGTGCTTGTGAGTGACAGAAATAAGGTAGAGTAGATTTGAGAGAGACTGACATGGTGATGGAAATTTGCATACAACAGACAATGTAAATAATAGTGGAAAAAGAAGGTTACCAAGAGAGTGATGACAGCACTTACCTGGTTGCAAGACCCTCAAGCCTGAATCCAGAGTCACATACATATGAGAGAATGGAACGGTACTTGATGCTTTCTCCATTGGTCTGACCATTTTCCAAGTGTGCTGGTCTGGGGCACTCTATAGCCCTGCAGAGAGGTTCTGTATCTGTCCACTTCTTGCTAGCCTGGCAGGTCCTGCTGGCTACACCAACAAGCTCGTGTCCTTCCTCACACTCATAACGAATGGTAGCCCCGAAGGTGTAGTCACCACCTATGATTGTGCCTCGACGAATGTTGATGGGGATGGGGCAGGCAATTGGGTGGCACTGAGGTACAGGACTGTTCCAACCATTTTCTGTACACTCAAGAAGACCATTAGATGCCATTGAATAGCCAGAATTACATCGAAATTCAATAACATCTCCAAATTTATGGATTAATTCCTCACCTCTCACACCTTCTACCAGTGACTGGAGTTTGGAGGAGATGTTTGTCTTGCTATGACCTTTAGCACTTCCATTACCATGGTCTGTTGATGTGAGTGCTTCAGTCTTGACAGGATACTCACCCAAAGCCTTCAACTTCCAGGTTCCATGAGGAATACCGAGGATTTTAGGACACGTTATCATCTCACAGATGGGTATCTGGTCAGACCAAGTGCCATCAGCCTGGCACACAAGCTCAGCATTTCCCTTCATGGTGTACCCTTCATTACATGAATACAATACAGTATGATTGTACTCAAACACATTGCCTATGCGCACAGAGTTGATGGATTCAAAAGGCTCAGGACACTTAACAGGCTGGCATATTGGGGAAACTCCAGTCCATAGTCCATTTATGTCACAAGTGCGATTGAAGTTACCCATCAGAATGTAACCTGCATTGCACTGATAAGCCACAGAGGCACCAAAAACACTATTTTCGCTTCTCATTATCATCTTTCCAAAGTTAACCTGTGGTGGCTCTGGGCAGGTAATTTGTAAACATGAAGTAGCATAGTTGCTCCAGGATCCATCAGCCTCACATTCAGCGGTGGGTGCACCAAGGCGCTTGTATCCTGTATCACAAGTAAATTTCACTTGACTACCATAAGTGTAGTCATTACCTGTGATGTAGCCATGAGGCAGTGTCCCAGGATCACCACAGTTCACTGGAAAACACTGTATAACACTGCCCTCCCACTTTCCTGCTGCACTGCAAGTAAGTAGAGTACCGTTTGCTGTGGTGTAGTAGCCTTCCTTACACTTATATTGGAGAACTGTGAAAGCATCAAACTCCAACTCAGTAGAGTTATAAGTAGCATGTAAGGGCTGAAGTGCTGGTGGGCATATGACAGCTTGACAGTGGGGCATTGCCTTATCCCACTTGCCTGTAGAACCACACATTAGTCTTCTTTCACCTTGTAAAGTAAACCCAGGATCGCACACAATGCTTGCATAAGAGCCAAAAAAGAGCCCATTAAGACGCACCTTGCCATTGGAGGGTCCTCTGGGCTTTGTACAGTTGACAACTGCACAATATGGGGGTGAATCTGACCATGTCCCATCTGCCTGGCATACCTGTAAGCCAGGTCCCTGCATCACATAACCTTCATTACACTGATATGTGATTTTATCAGTGAATTTATAAGATGAACCAATATGTTTCCCATTTGGCAACCGTGCTGGAAGGCTACAGCTGACTCTCTCACATGTTGGTGTAGGAGAGCTCCATCTCTCATCATCCAAGCATGTTGCCTTCTGTCTCCCATTTAGCTGGTAACCAGGTGAGCATTCGAATTCCACTAGTGAACCACACGAGTTATCATCACCAATTACACGCCCATTGGGGATACTCTTTGGTAGGACATCGCAGTATGCCAGGCTACATGTTGGTTCTTCCAAGGTCCATGTACCATCTACCTGACACTGCCTAATCCGTGTACCATTGATCTTGAAGCACTCCTTACACTCGTATTCTATAGGAGAATTTACATACAAGTTACCCTCAAATGTTATATAGCCATTATCAATGACAGGAGGAACAGCACATGTCACTGCTAAACACCGAGGCATGGACCCATTCCAGCGGCCAATGGAATTACAGTAGCGATTAACACTACCTTCAAGCACAAAGCCCTCAAAACAGTTGTAAGTAACCACTGATCCAAATGTAGTCCCAGTTTCTTCAGTGGTACCATTGCCTATACTTGGAGGTACTCCACAGTCAACAATGTGACACACAGGAACATCACCCAACCATGTTCTGTCAGCATTACAAAGAAGCTCAAAATCTACACCAAGTTCGTAACCCTCATCACAGACGTACTCTGCACGACTGTCAATGCCTGACCCATGGTAAACAATATGGCCATGTGGCACAGGGGTCAACTCTGGGCAGTACTGTTCATAACAGTGAGGTTCTGCTTGATCCCATTCTCCCGATTCAGTGCACTGCCGTCGAGGAGCACCCACTAATTTGTAGCCAGGTCGACAGTCATACTCTAGTTCAGTGCCATACAGATAGTCTCTTTGCTCTACATTAAAACCTGAACCAAGGTTTCCAGGGGGTTGTACTTTTTGCGTAAAATCTCCATAGTCATCTGGCCCTTGCCCAGCACTCTGTTCATACTCAAAACCATCTGATGACTGGCCAAAATCTTCATAATCACTTGATCCTCGTAAAGTGTTTTGGCCAAAATCTTCGTAGTCACGTGATACCTGTAAAGTGTTTTGGCCAAAATCTTCGTAGTCACTTGATGCATGTCCAGTGTGTTGGCCAAAATATTCATAATCACTTGGCACATTGCCGGTGTTCTGTAACAATGTAGGAAAATCGTCATCTGGTGTGGAAAAACTCCGACTCTCACTACCCACAGCGGGGAACTGTGGATCATCCAGATGTCCAACAAGTGGAAATTCTACATCTAAGTCCTCAAAGTCAGGACTGCGCCTTCTTCTCAGCAGTTCAATTTCTCCAGTGACTTCTGGGAAACTTAGCAAAGGACTGGATGACAAGTCTGTGGCAACAGGTGGTTGACTAACTATGGATATAGCCCCATTTTGAGGTGTGTTGGGAACTGGGCATGTGATCGCTTGGCACACTGGAGTCTCTCCCTGCCATTCAGCATCATACCCATTACTAGCACAGGTACGAAAGGCATCGCCGACCAATTTATAACCCACTTCGCACTCATATGTCAGAATATCACCCACTCGCCAGACATCCTGTTGGGGTATAGAGCAATGTGAAGGCACCTCTGGGTCAGGACAAGGAAGGCCCTCACAAGTGGACCAGGGGCCATTCCACTCTCCTTCAGCACCACACTCCAGAGTCTTGGCTCCCACAAGGACATAACCAAAGTCACACTTATACACTGCCTCTTTGGATGTGGCTGAAGCCCGTACCTGTAATAATAATAATAATAATAATAAAAATATTGTAATTTTTATTTTTCAAAAAGTTATAATAGTGTTACAAATATAGGTTAACTGTTTGCACATTTGAATACTCTATATAATAAAAATTTAATGTATAATTCTAAAACATACTTAATACATGTATATTAAAAACTTTACATATTAATACGGTAATACAAATTTTCATATGGAAATCATTCCATATGTAAGCAAGAGACTCAGCAGATGGTACAACATCCCACTAATGAAAAGCAGGTGTGCCATGAGTACATTAAGAGATAACACAGTAAGTGTCAGGAAGCCAAGGCCGTTCAACTACCTCCCAGCATACATAAGGGGGATTACCAACAGAACCCCTAGCTGTCTTCAAGAGGGAGCTGGATAGATACCTAAAGTCAGTACCTGACCAGCTGGGCTGTGGTTCATATGCTGGATTGCATGTGGCTGTCAGTAACAGCCTGATCCACTATGAAGCCTGGTCATGGACAGGGCTGTGGAGATGTTGACCCCCAGAACACACTCAAGGTATACTCCAGGTATACACATTACTTGCAAAAGAGCATTTAATCTTATGCACCACCTGGCAAATGGAAGGTAACCAGAATATATTTAAAGAAGGGAGGATAATAACAAATTCCTTATATCAAGAGCCCTTCACTGGTCATGAAACTCTTGAAGGGAGTCACTAACAAAGGGATAGTGACTTGCCTTAACTGTGCCATGTTGAACTGCTGGTGGCTTTGAGCACTTGGGTGTGACACACTTGGGCAGTGGGCGGGACCACGTTGAGTCATCTTTGCAAGTGACCAGAGCGTCACCCTCCAACTTGTAGCCAAAATCACACTTGACCACCACTTGCTCCCCAGGCCTCACCGAAGGTCCACCCTCAACATACCCATTGACAATGCTGCAGGTGTGGAAGAAAAGCATATTAAGATTTATGATCATACATGTTTTAATTGGTGATTTAACCCTTTGACTGTTTTGGTCGTATATATACGTCTTACGAGCCACCGTTTTTGACGTATATATATACTCATAAATTCTAGCGGCTTCAAATCAAGCAGGAGAAAGCTGGTAGGCCCACATGTGAGAGAATGGGTCTGTGTGGTCAGTGTGCACCATATCAAAAAAATCCTGCAGCACGCAGTGCATAATGAGAAAAAAAAAACTCAATCGTTTTTTTTTTAATTGAAATGCAGACTTTGTGGTCAATTTTCGTATAGTATTTATGGTTGTATTCTCGTTTTCTTGGTCTCATTTAATAGAATGGAAAACATGGTGATTTTGATTGGTTTTACTATGAAAAGAACCTTGAAATGGAGCTCAAAGTAGGGGAAATGTTTGATTTTTGCTTATGTTCAAAAGTAAACAAATGATGTCATTGTCCAATAAATGTCCAACTAGCCATTCTAATATGCAGTCATGAATGGGTTGACATTATTTATACAATTATTACAATATTGCAGTAGTCTGCATAACAGTAAATCTTCTATTTTTTGTTTGAATAAAAATTCAAAATAGAAAGCAAGAGTAATATCAGAGGGGCCTGGAGACATGACTGATGAACAAAGAAAATGTTATTTTAGAGCCAGGAATGTCTGCATTGTTCATTCTGGACCCTATTTTGAAATTGTCATATTTTTTAATTTCCATGAAATTGGCCAAATTGCAAATTTCTGACCACGTTATTGTGTAGTTGAAATTGGTAAATGGGCAGTTTCTTGTACTCAGTCGATAGAAAAAATGGAGTTCTAAAGAAATAGCTATGAGTTTGGTCGACTGGAACAATGGAATTAACCAAAAATAGGGCTCAGAGTGGGTGAAATCGCCGATTCGTAAATATCACTGAGAACGTAATTCCGTCAGTTTTCCATTAAATTTTGTTCTTTTAGCGTCATTACAATCGGGAAAAGATTCTCTATCATTTCATAAGAAAAAATAATTTTTTTTTTTTCAATTTTGCGACACCAGGAGACACCTCAGGATTTGGGATTGCGACAGTCAAGGGGCTAACATACACATATCTAATTAATATGGATGCCTATCAACTATCATTGGAGAAAAATGTCAAATTGCCATTTTTTATTTAACCCTTAAACGGTCCAAACAGATCGACGTTCAAATTCGTATTGCTACAAAAGTAGATCTACTTTTTTTTACATATTTTCAAATATAACAAAAAAAAAATATAGATAAAAGTTTTTTACACATTTTCAAATGTAAAACAAAAAAGAAGATCTATATTTTTTTACATACTTTCAGATGTTGAAAAAACGTATATATACGTTTGGACCGTTTAAGGGTTAATGTCTTAGGCTGACAGATTTCATTATCTGATACACAAAACCCATTCTATGTAATGGAATATGACAAAAAAATATAGCTAGCTGGTTTCTACTGTGTATCACAAAGTAACATATACAGGGTACAAAACCACAAGTACATTAACTTTTCTGAGGCTTAATGCTGGGGATGAGACTGCATTAATTTGAACTGAATTTGAAATGAGTAGGGTTGCACCACTGCTCCTGTACCCAATATCGTTAAATAAAAAAGTATCATGATCTACTCAGCCTCTAGATTTACCTGACCTTCATAATTGTATCTTTGTTAGCATCTTTGATCCCTTGTTCACTGTTACCTTACCTAGGGAACTCTCCACAAGTTTCCGACTGACAAGAAGGGGGCTGTCCATCCCACTCACCATCACCACCACAAGTGAGGGTCTTGGGACCATCCATCTGATAGCCTGCCTCACACCTGAAGGAAATCTGGTTGGTAGGCATGTAGTCTCCTAGAAGTGACATCACCTTCCCATGAGGGCCAGCATTCAGGTGTGGGCACTTAATCACTAAAACGAAGACAAAATGTACCTTCAGAAGAGGAATAAACAGCTAGGACAAGTTTTTCTTGAATAAATTTATATAAGCATTACAAACTTCAATACACTACCCATAACAGAGGTTAGGTTAGGTAAGGTTTGTGAGGAAACAGGAATAGTGTTTCCTGATATGAGTCTTGGTCATATGATGACTTACAGCTAGAGCTGATGGTCATCTGACCAAGGCCTTCCACTGGATTACTGGTCCACCCCTTAAAAAATTATAGTTATGAATGACAGAGGTGTTGTCCAACTGCACTATAATGAGAAAAAACTGTTGAGTAAGCTGGAAAAGGGGATTACCAATAGACCCCTGGCTGTCTTCAAGCAGGCACTGGACAAGCACCTAAAGTCAGTACCTGACCAGCCGGGTTGTGGCTCGTATGTTGGATTGTGTGTAGTCAGCAGTAACAACCTGGTTGATCATGCCCTGAGCCACCATGAGGCCTGGTCACAGACTGGGTCACGGGGGCGTTGACCCCCGGAACCCTCTCTAGGTAAACTCCAGGTAAACACTAGAAATCCTGAGTATGATGATGATATGATCTTCACAAAATCACAATTTAATTCCTCTTAGGCTTAATGTTTGGGATAAGAATGCACTAATTATCAAGATACAAAGTTCTTACAATGAGCAGAATATGATAGTCAGATTTTCTGTCACAAATCAAAGACTAGTAAATACTTTTCAGTACAGAGAAATGCATAATACCGTCTGTCATTACTAGTTTGTAATTGCAACATCTGTTGATAGCTACAGGAGCAGAACTAAGCTTATGGTGTACAATCTTTAATATTTAATTTATAGTAAAAGTTTTTAAAAGCCTCTGGTGGCTACAATACTTATTACCTCCTCTTGTAAGTTTATTTAAGCACAAGTACACATAAGTACAATTATCATACATACCTAGGATAACCCCCAAAACAAGCCAGACAAAGCAACTTATTTCCACTGAAGCCCTTGTAAACCTATTCACTGATCTACCATACTATGAGGAAACACTTCCTAGTGTCCTTTTAGCAACTCTTCATTCTTCAGTTGTAGTTATTGAAATTATATTCATAAAAATTACTTTCAGATTCCATAATAAACTGTCAATTAACAACTTGATCAATACCATCAAGCAAATATAAATTGTGTAGTAGAGAGCTTCAATGTTAGACAACATAACTTGATATACACTGCTCACAAAAATCAAAACACTAACTATAAAAAAGCTAAACCGCCCCCTAGCTCACGAAAGGCTTATTCAGATAAATAAATAAGAAGCAAGATAATGAAAAGTATAGCCTAAGCCTTCTTCAAGGAGATCATTTATCCCCAGGATGACTCGAGTATGGAACACATTCGTACAGCATTATGATGTCAACGAGATAAAGTCAGTTGATCAAATGAAAATGCTGGCCCACAGATGGCTCCAACTTCATCCTGTTCCCTACTTGTATGTCTCATAACAATAAAAATGCTTTCAAATGAGCTGATGTAATTAACAGCTCTTAGCTTGTCAATAAAGTTAGGAATCCTTAACCCATAAATAGCTTGTCAATAAAGCCAAGGATCCTTAACCTAACCTTGTCGAATCCTGTGAAAAAAAAAAAAAGCAGAAATGCTATGTATAATGATGGGCTTTTCCTTGTTAGCCTACTACACTGTTAGCCTACTATTGTAACTCTAAAGTATCTTCTTGAGACAAAGATATCTTTTTTTATCTCCCTTCAGCAGTACCTTCAAAAGGAACCCTGGCACTAACCATTACCATGGGATGGATCCCTTCACTCCTCTCTCCAGCAACACCTTGAAGAGAAACTATGGCACTAACCACTACTGTGACATCCCTTCACTCTTCTCCCCAGCAATACCTTCAGGAGGAACTCTGGCACTAACTTCTACTATGAGATCCTTTCACTCCTCTCCTCTGCAATACCTTTAAGAGGAACTCTTGAGATCTCTTCACTCCTCTTCCCAGCAACACCTTCAAGAGGAACCCTGGCACTTACCATCACAGTGAGGGTGTTCACCGCTCCACTTGCCATCAACTTGGCAGGTCCTCTCAGTGTCGCCCTTCAAGAAGAAGCCAGGATTACAGGTGAAGCTGATGGTGTCACCATAGCTGTAGCTGTTACCTTCCATATGGCCATTCAATAGGTAACCTGGGAAGCTGCAGCTGATGCCTGTGCCACACAAAGCAAAATAAACTAAATTATCACATTTAAGGTGAAGTTCTAACTAAGCCTTTAAAGGTCATACAGTATCTGGGAAACAGAAGGTAATCAGGTTGGATCAAGAGCCTTTCAGCAGCATCAAGGCACCCTCCTTGATGGGAAACTATAGTTACTGCTAGAAGGCTACAATAGGTCCCAGAGACAAACCAAACTAAACAGACATAAATACATCTTTGACCTTGTGTGTGCATCAACCTACATATCCTTGTACTTACTGTTATTGTAGTTGTTACTTTATTGTAATTAGGTGGCTATTGTTGTTGTTATTATTATTGCTGTTGTGGTTAGTTGTTGTTATTATTATTGCTGTTGTGGTTAGTTGTTGTTCTTGTTATAATGAATTTACAAACATTATTTTGTAATTTTTTAATCACTCTATAATTAAATAAACTTGCATATGTAATGCTTTTTTGTGGAAGTTTTCTATTACCTATAGCCTTGCAATGCATTTTGTTTTCAACTGAAGGTAATGTACATCAAATATTGCTATAAGCAGTAAGATAACTTCAGTATTTGGCTGATTTTTGTATTAACAATGCTACATTTACTAGAACAAGATAATATAACTATACATACATAACTGGCACATAGGAGAGAGTAACTTATAATGACAATACAAACTAATGAGGGCACCACTTACGTCGACACTCTGGCTCCTTGCCAGACCAGGAGCCATAGACAAGGCAGGTACGCTCACTCTGGCCTTGGTACAGCTTGAAGCCAGTATCACAGGTAACAATGACATGAGCACCTGCACCTTCCCTGCTCTTCTGCAAACTGCCATTCTCAGGTACTCGTGGCACACCACAACCTCGGCAGAAGGTTGAACTCTTCACCTGTTGGAAGGCAATTTACAGTTGAAGGGAAATTTGTTAGGTAAAAGGAGACAACTGCAACTAATGAGACTTTTTTTGTGGCAACATTTCCCTCTCCAAGAGCTTTGTGAAGCCATTACAAACAATACGGGAAGGGAAATTTAATAGCTAAATACAATTATTCAGAGGCAATGTCAAGTCACAGAATTTATTTTTATTTTATTTTTATGTAATATTAGCATGAGTAATGCTTTTCTGTGAGGCAGTTCTTAATTTTATGAAATCCTCCATTTAATGTTTATAAGTTTCAAGACAAGATGCAGAAATAAAAAACAATGTTAAATGTACAAGGGAATTAATCATTGGGAGAACTCTATACTATTATAGTCACTGTTACATTATATAAATATGAATAAAAATTTAAATGTTCCTGAATCTATAAAGGAAGCAAGGGGCTAGAATCCCTTTCTCCTGTGGGAGACAGCCGGCATCTCGAAAAAAAAATCTATAAAATTTAAAGTAGTGGCTGCAACACAACTTACTGTAATCTGACCCTTTATACCAGGTTGGAAGTCTGGCCAACCCAGGGTGCTGCCCACATATCTATCACACTGGCTGAAGATAGCCTCCACATTAGAAGGATTCAGCTCCTCACTCCACACATTCACCAATGTCATCTCTCCTATGAAGCTCTCCTGTGGACTATAGCTGCCTCCACGTTGGTCTTGTTCCTGTCCCAACACCAGTGTTCCTGAACCTGTGCTCCATGACAAGAGTGACTAAGCATTTGATAACATACTTTTGCTTTCTATATTCTTATAATAAAATATCCAACAATGACATCTCTGACACTCTGAGGTTATGATCTTAACAATGACAGAGGCTAAATATCTTTAGAAAACTTAATTATATTTGCCTCAGAATTCAAATAATCTACCTTCATCTATGCAATTAGATAGTGTCAAGTAATTTTAAGTTCTAGTTTTATTCTGCCCAAAATGCTATGCTCAACTTGGTGGTTTTCAAAATATATGAAAGAGATGTCACCTAATTTTTTTTAACAATTATATAAATAGTGGGATACGGCTGGTATGTTGAAAGAAAGAAAGAATTATATAAATTTTGAAACTAAAATTTGTTTGTTTATTACTGAATAATTATGCCTAAATGCCTAGTAAGGATGTGTACAACTGATTATGGTAATTCGACATGTATTAGTATTGGCACACCATCAGTCTTACACTGGCACCTTCACTTTTCTCAGCATAACCACCACTAACTTTCACTCTAGATTTAGCATCTATTTACTTACCATTAATGGTAGCACCTTCAGCAAGGCCAATGCCATTATCCTTCCTCTCACCATCAAGGTAAACAGCCCAAGTTCCATTGTTGCTTGACCAAGTGGCACACACCAGGTGCCACTGTCCATCATTAGCTCGGATGTCCGTGATCCGTTTATCCCCATTCACATACAGCACAAACCTGCAGTGTAGGAAGCAATGTGTCAATCCTGTTACTGTACTTATTTAAGCATTACTGAGTATTCACCTTTTCTGTCATCCCTTTCCTCTTGCTAAAAAATATATGCAAGATGAGTTCAAGTTGCAAAAAAATAAAGAATGTTTCCAAATAATGTATTGCACTCCTTTAGTATCTGTCAGGGATGCAACCTATGAAAACTTTATGGATAGGAACTTCACAGATACCAAACTTATATTTACTGTACTGTAATACATATATGAACAGGAGACGAGTTTCAGACCCTCATTCCCAAACGTGAATTGAAAATTGAGAAAAATATAATGGTAGTTATAGGTTATAGTATGTATGTAATAACAGCACATCAGTCTGAGTCAACGTTTCATAAGGACTGTTAATGCTAAGTCTGTCCACTGTACTATAAGGCTTCAGCAGGCTTGCATAAACTGTCATTAACTGGAGGCAGATTGATATGCGGGTTCGTTTTTAACATATAATGTCTTAAAATTAATTTACGGTGACCAAACTTATCATTAAACTTGGAGGCTGCCTGTATATTTGAATTTACAGAGATCACAAAAATTTTGTAAAACAAATAATTTACAACTTCCAACCTCTGAGCTACAGTACTGCCCTATACTTGAAATTACTGGTCAAAATTTCATATTATAGTTTCCCCTCTGCTATTTTTATTATGTTGCATAGTGTCTCAATTATACATTTTTTGTTCCACCAGTTAGCACCCACCATTAACACATATAATACTCGTACAAATCAACAGGCACCTATCAAATAGAAGACAATTATTACCATTGGTCCCAACAATACAATGTACTAAATACTAAACAATCAAAGATATTGCATTACAAGAATGCACAGAGAAATGGTTTGAGGACATACCCATTGTAGTCAGTGAGGGTGAGGGCATTATCATGATCATCCGTGGCATAACTGAAGGGCGTACCATAATTGTCTCGGTCATCCGAGCGCATCCACAAACACAACGATACCTGCAGGAAGATATGGATAGAGGTATAGTGACTCTAAACCATGGAAGAGCAACAAATGATCATGTTGCTCAAAATGCACTGCATGCAAGTGGATTTCTTTTGTGCCTAACATTTTATTACGTGTAAACTACATTATCTGTATACTACATGAAAGAAATAAAAGTATCTGAATTTAAATCTTAACATTAATTCTTTTACAAAATGTGCTGCAATCTTACAAAAATGTTGCGCTCTTACAAAATCTTCGACACTCTTACAAAACCCTTCACACTTACAAAATGCCTCACACTCTTACAAAATCTAATCTAAAATTTTTGCATGCCAATTTTTAATCAGTACTGAATTTATTTTAATAATCTATGTTTGTTTCTATTTTTTTACGAAGGAAACAACAATGGTGGAACAATGGAGTGATGAGGACAAGTTCTCTTAAGAAAATTTAGACAATGAAATACGTATCTAGTAAAATCACAATGGCTACTTATTACACAAGTTATTTAGGTAGACAACTGGGAGGTAGAGATCATAAATAAAGCTACACAAATACTAATAATCATAAATAAAGCTACATAAAAATTTTTTTATTATATTATTATCACACTGGCCGATTCCCACCAAGGCAGGGTGGCCCGAAAAAGAAAGACTTTCACCATCATTCACTCCATCACTGTCTTGCCAGAAGGGTGCTTTACACTACAGTTTTTAAACTGCAACATTAACACCCCTCCTTCAGAGTGCAGGCACTGTACTTCCCATCTCCAGGACTCAAGTCCGGCCTGCCGGTTTCCCTGAATCCCTTCATAAATGTTACTTTGCTCACACTCCAACAGCATGTCAAGTATTAAAAACCATTTGTCTTCATTCACTCCTATCAAACACGCTCATGCATGCCTGCTGGAAGTCCAAGCCCCTCGCACACAAAACCTCCTTTACCCCCTCCCTCCAACCTTTCCTAGGCCGACCCCTACCCCGCCTTCCTTCCACTACAGACTGATACACTCTTGAAGTCATTCTGTTTCGCTCCATTCTCTCTACATGTCTGAACCACCTCAACAACCCTTCCTCAGCCCTCTGGACAACAGTTTTGGTAATCCCGCACCTCCTCCTAACTTCCAAACTACGAATTCTCTGCATTATATTCACACCACACATTGCCCTCAGACATGACATCTCCACTGCCTCCAGCCTTCTCCTCGCTGCAACATTCATCACCCACGCTTCACACCCATATAAGAGCGTTGGTAAAACTATACTCTCATACATTCCCCTCTTTGCCTCCAAGGACAAAGTTCTTTGTCTCCACAGACTCCTAAGTGCACCACTCACTCTTTTTCCCTCATCAATTCTATGATTCACCTCATCTTTCATAGACCCATCCGCTGACACGTCCACTCCCAAATATCTGAATACGTTCACCTCCTCCATACTCTCTCCCTCCAATCTGATATTCAATCTTTCATCACCTAATCTTTTTGTTACCCTCATAACCTTACTCTTTCCTGTATTCACCTTTAATTTTCTTCTTTTGCACACCCTACCAAATTCATCCACCAATCTCTGCAACTTCTCTTCAGAATCTCCCAAGAGCACAGTGTCATCAGCAAAGAGCAGCTGTGACAACTCCCACTTTGTGTGTGATTCTTTATCTTTTAACTCCACGCCTCTTGCCAAGACCCTCGCATTTACTTCTCTTACAACCCCATCTATAAATATATTAAACAACCACGGTGACATCACACATCCTCGTCTAAGGCCTACTTTTACTGGGAAAAAAATTTCCCTCTTTCCTACATGCTCTAACTTGAGCCTCACTATCCTCGTAAAAACTCTTCACTGCTTTCAGTAACCTACCTCCTACACCATACACTTGCAACATCTGCCACATTGCCCCCCTATCCACCCTGTCATACGCCTTTTCCAAATCCATAAATGCCACAAAGACCTCTTTAGCCTTATCTAAATACTGTTCACTTATATGTTTCACTGTAAACACCTGGTCCACACACCCCCTACCTTTCCTAAAGCCTCCTTGTTCATCTGCTATCCTATTCTCCGTCTTACTCTTAATTCTTTCAATTATAACTCTACCATACACTTTACCAGGTACACTCAACAGACTTATCCCCCTATAATTTTTGCACTCTCTTTTATCCCCTTTGCCTTTATACAAAGGAACTATGCATGCTCTCTGCCAATCCCTAGGTACCTTACCCTCTTCCATACATTTATTAAATAATTGCACCAACCACTCCAAAACTATATCCCCACCTGCTTTTAACATTTCTATCTTTATATAATCGTAAATAAAGCTATGCAAGTTATAATGCTTTTCATGTGTACTTGCCATGAATATATAGTATTTACTTTTTAAATTAGTACAGTACAGCTATTCTGACTTTTTAATAAAAAATACTAAATAGGAGACTACGTACTACTACTTCTTTCAACAAACCAGCCGTATCCCACGGAAGCAGGGTGCCCCAAAAAGAAAAACAAAAGTTTCTCTTTTTAACTTTAGTAATGTATACAGGAGAAGGGGTTACTAGCCCCTTGCTCCTGACATTCTAGTCGCCTCTCATCATACGCATGGCTTACAGAGGAAGAATTCTGTTCCACTTCCCCATGGAGATAAGAGAAAATAAACAAGAACAAGAACTAGTAAGAAAATAGAAGAAAACTCATGAGGGGTGTGTATATATATACTTGCTGCCACTGAAGTGATACTCCACAACATTCACCCATCACCCATCGCCTACTATTCACCCGAAGCCACAGCCAATGGACAAGGGTCAGAGCAATAAAAGAAGATCCAGTAACCAGCTAAGGACTCCTAACATCAAAGGTGAGAGCAGTAATAACACGAGGAAAACTTGTGGTACTGGCAGCCAGGACACAACCCTCATCACCCACCGGCACCACCACAACACACGACAGACAACAACAAACATGGCCGCCGCCACAGTCCAAGATAACTCCTTCCTTGGATTTGATGTCAAGAAGATCACTGACCCAGAAATAGCTAAACTCCTTACGATTCAGAACCAAACGATCACCAAACTAACTCAAGAAATCCAGGAACTAAAAGCTAGCAATGCAGATTACCTCAACAAGATCACTGCTCTTGAACATAAGCTAGACACTCTAGAACAACAAAGCAACACCCACACCCAGTCCCTAGAAACCATCAACACTCTAAAGGACCAAGTCACCCTACTTACTACCAACATTATAGAGGAAAGATCAAGAGTGGACCAACAACTTGCCAATGTCATAACCAACTTCCAAGACCATAATGACCAACAGCAGCTATCTGACGCTGTTGTAGTTAACAGCAAACATCTCCCAGTCACAGTCACCCAAGAGACCTGCATGGAGACCACCCTACAGCTTATCAAGGACCACCTTCGCCTTAACATACGTAGTGATGACCTAAAGGATTGCAAACTGATGGGCTACCAAGCGGGTAAAAAACAGTGCTGTTAAAATTCCAAACTAGCCTACAAAGAAACAACCTACTAAAACATCTATTTCTATGAAATCTGATGTTTACGTCAATGAGTGCCTTACCAAAACAATACAAAACCTTCTTTACCGGCTAAGAAAATCACGCTATGCCCAAAAAATCCACCAGTGCTTTGTGAGGGATGGAAAAATCGCAGTTAGGAAACAGCCCACTGGGAAGAGATACTTCATCTCTACAGAACATGACCTTAAAACATTCCTAAGTGAGGCTGGACTAACAGAATCAGAGTAAAGTGCAGATAATACCCACAGTCCACAGTTAGTGTTATATTGTCATAAATTTGTGCCCCCCCTAAAATTCTAATACCCCAACTACTTTTGATTGTCATTGTTGTATTCAACGACCATTCTACCTCATAGTCTTAATTTGTTTAATATCTACAGAATCTATCTCCTTTTTTACAACTTACCACATCACTGTTCTATCTTATTTTATTATAAACTAACCATAACTTGTCCTCAATAATTCTACCTCACTTTAAGAAATACTCAATTGCCCAATTTTATTCCAAAATCTCTATTATTGCCCAATTTTGCTTTAAACTATATTGACCAAACTTATTGTAAACTTCTTTTATTGACCATTTTTATTCTATACTTTTTTAAACTAGTATTTTCAACTACAACTTTTATATTATCCTGTCTACCATCTTACTAGCATATTATAACCAAGTCATTGCCATTTTTATTTTTATCATTTTTTTTTATTATTCTTTTGCTACCTTAACTTGTGTATTTTATCCTGTCAATTTAAATCTAGTTATACTCTAATTCTTGTAAACAATTTATATAAGACCTTAGTGCAATTACAATTGAGAGTTTTGTGCCTTTTTTATATTATTAGATTAAACTCAGTTGTACTATAGCTCATTCTAGCTCAATACATAGTCAATACCAAATTCACTATATTAGACCATAGTGCAATTACTAGTGAGAGACTGGTGCTATTTTTAATTTGTATTTTTATATTATTAGATTAAACCTAGTTGTACTATAGCTCATTCTAGCTCAAAACACAGACTCCACAAAAGTCATTATATTAGACCTTAGTGCAATTCAAGTGAGAGTCTTGTTCTATTTTTAATTTGTATTTTTATATTACTAGTTTATACCTAATTGTACTTTAGTTCATTCCAGCACAACAAATAGACAACATCAACTTCATTATGTGTAGCAGTGACTATACTCTATATGACCAAAATACTCTAGCTATATACTTGTCCAAACTTCCCACCACTACAGATATCAGTACTAGAACTCAACACACAACTCAGGATATAAATAACCATAATTTAAACCTAGAAGATGATTGATCACGTTGACCCTGATCTAAACCTCCATAATCTGACACCCAATCAAAATCTATTGGAAAGTAACTGCCTTTATTACAGAGCATCACAAGCCAGCACTACCCTAAACAATGCTAAAAATCTATCAGTACTTAACTACAACATCAGGTCCTTAAGCAAACACTATGATGACCTCCTGGCACTCCTTGAATCACTAAAGACACCCTTCTCCTGCATTATTCTTACTGAGACCTGGCTTAAGCAGGACACAATAGATATCTACCCTCTACCAGGATACACAGCAATTCACAACTGCAGACCAAACCAAGTTGGGGGTGGTATTGCAATCTATTACTCTAACCAATTATCTTGTATTAGCACCACTTGCTTTAGTGATGAATATGGGGAATACATTTTTGCTAATTTTACTGTAAAAAACCTTAAGACACCTATAACAATCGGTGCCATTTACCGGATACCTCACACTAACATCCCAGATTTCAGTGAGAAATTAAAGTCACTAATAACAAACAGACAAATGAATAAGCACCACCTTCTCTTGGCTGGAGACTTCAACATCAACCTTGGCATACTAGATGATCAGCCTGTAACTGATTTCATCAACAATATGAACAACACACTTCTCATACCAACAATAACTAAACCAACCAGGCTCACTGAGACAAGTGCAACCATAATAGACCACATATGGACCAATATACTAGCCCCCCTTAAATCAGGGATAATCACAGATAGCACTACAGACCACTACCCTACCTTCCTCCTGACAAACATTAGTAAACCACCACTTGAATACAACAAAGTCTCATTTAGACTCCATGATGAGGCCTCAATAAGGAAGTTCACAGCTGACCTACAGACTGTTGACTGACCTACAGAATTCTCCAAGGCCAATGGTATTGATGACTGGACAGACATTTTTCTTAACAAATTACTTAGACTATACAACAAACTTTGTCCTATAAAAACGAAACAGATCACAAACAAACGGCTTGGTTGCCCATGGCTAACCAGCACCATTCTGAAATCCATTGACAAGAAACACCAATATGAAAAGCAATATAGACAGGGCTTAATACACAAAGATATTCTTAAACACTATTCATCAGTTCTCACCAAAGTAATAAAAAAAGCCAAACAACTATACTACTCCAGTAGATTCACAGACACTAGAGGAGATATAAAAAAGACCTGGAAAACACTCTCTCAGATTCTAGGGACCCATAAACTGAAAAAAACAAGACTATTGTCCTAACTAAACCTAATGAAACACCACTACATCCCACTGACACAGCTAACAAGATAAACGACTTCTTCTCAACCACAGGATCTAATCTCGCCAATAAAATCCCACATACCAATGCCCATGCCGGGGACTACCTAGATGGGAATTTCCCAAATTCCTTCTATCTTGCACCAACTGAGCCCACGGAAGTCACCGAGATTATAAAGTCACTTAAAAATAACTCAGGGAATCTGTCTCATGTCCCACCATTACTGTACAAGCAAGCGGCCCATGTCCTTTTGCATGCTATTTCATTACTTTTTAACAAGTCACCAGAAACTAGCACCTTCCCAAAACTACTCAAGATGGCAAGGGTTACACCAATACATACAAGTGGTGACCCTACAGACTTAAACAACTATAGGCCAATATCAAACTTACCATTGCTATCCAAAATCTTTGAGAAACTCGTGCACAGGAGACTATATTCATTTATAACGACACAAAACATACTCAACCTCTGCCAATTTGGATTCAGGAAAAATAAAAGCACTAATGATGCAATCATAAAAATGCTAGATCTGCTTTACACAGCATTGGAAAATAAGGAATATCCACTAGGAATTTTTATTGACCTAAGAAAAGCTTTTGACACAGTAGACCACGACATCCTATTCCACAAACTTGACCATTACGGTATAAGAGGCCATGTGCTTGCTTATTTCAAATCTTACCTTACTAATAGGTATCAGTATCTCACCATTAAAGACACAGCATCAACAACATGGCCACTTGATACTGGAGTTTCGCAGGGAAGTGTCCTTGGTCCCCTGCTCTTCCTCATATACATCAATGATCTTCCAAACGTATCCCAACACCTGAAACCCATTCTCTTTGCTGACGACACGACTTATGTCATCTCTCACCCTAATCTTGCCACCCTCAACACCATTGTTAATGAGGAGCTGATCAAAATATCGACTTGGATGACAGCCAATAAACTTACGCTTAACACTGACAAAACCTACTATATTATGTTTGGTAGCAGAGCAGGAGATGCACAAATTAACATTAAGATCGACAACACTCTAATTACCAGACATAATGAGGGCAAATTCCTAGGCCTATACCTTGACAACAACCTGAATTTCAGCACCCATATCCAACACATAACCAAAAAAGTATCCAAAACGGTTGGGATCCTCTCCAAGATACGATACTACGTGCCGCAAAATGCCCTTCTCACACTATACCACTCACTTATTTATCCATACCTCACCTATGCTATTTGTGCTTGGGGATCAACTACAGCAACACACCTAAAGCCAATAATAACCCAACAAAAAGCTGCAGTAAGAATAATCACTAAATCCCACCCCTGGCAACACACCCCCCCACTCTTCATAGATCTAAATTTACTCCCTGTTCAGTACATCCACACTTACTACTGTGCAATCTACATCTACAGGACCTTAAACTCCAATATCAACCTTGACCTAAAATGCTTTCTTGATAGTTGTGACAAGAACCCACAGGCATAACACCAGACACAAACATCTCTACGACATTCCCCGTGTCCGACTAAACCTTTACAAAAATTCAATGTATGTCAAAGGCCCTAATATCTGGAACACCCTACCTGAGAACTCTAGAACTGCAGACACATTCATCACCTTCAAAACTACCATTAGAAAACATCTTATCTCCCTGATACACCCCGTCAACTAACTACATGAATACCACCTGGTGGTTCACACTTACACTCACTCACCCATTTGACCATAAACAGAAATATTAATCTCAATCTTAAAATAATGAATCCTGTGATACTCCAATACTGAAACTATGTACTGTGCCAAAACAAAAGCATTCACATTGCTAAACTCACAAACTAGTATTTAGTCACTTAGCCATAATACCAACTTACCTCATAATTTGTAATATTTTAAAATTAAGATTTAAACTAAGTCTGCCCGAAATGCCTAGCCATGCTAGGTGTTCTAGTGGTACACTCTGTAATCATTATTTTACTACATGTAAACCACACAATAACCAAATTCTGTAAACTCAGCATTGTAATCCTTATAGAGAATAAACTTTGAATTTGAATTTGAATTGAATTTGTAAATGCATGTATAGTGTGACCTAAGTGTTAGTAGACATACCTGAAATCTTGCATGTTTGAGACAGAAAAGAGACACCAGCAGTCCCACCATCATGTAAAGCAATTACAGGCTTCCATTTTACACTTACAGTACTTGGCAGGATGGTAGTACCTCCCTAGGCAGTTGCTGTCAACCAACCTACTACCTAGTAAGTAGGAGACTATATAAATTAAATAGTGAAGATATTGTACAGCCACACAAATATGAGGCAAGAGAAAAGAGTTACATTTCAAGGATGCTATGTTGAAACTCACACTCTCAAGTGGCTTTGAGAAGCCCTCCACCAACACATAGTCAAGGATGCCAGAAGATGGAAACTCCAGCACAAAGTCAGTTGGCATCTCTGAGGAAGAAAACAATGTGTGACATAACTATGCATGAGTTAGCTTTTTTTTAAGAGAAAAAGCATGCATTTCCATAGATCATTAGTGATTTAACTGCCAGGTTTCTTTTTGACTTTGAATATTTATTGCAAGATAATCATACAAAAATTAAAACCTACAAGGTACGATTACTTAAATAAGGTTTAAGGGGAGAACAGAAGTTGCAAATTGAATCAATAAAATGTCATCATGGCTAGAGTATAAGTACAAATGAAACTACTGAGATGGACACAGTTTACCTAAATATTACATAGCTGAAGTCCTTGCACATTCATCATGAACAATGATTCTTTTCAGACACTAGAGTCAATTATCATCAGTGCAAGACACAGCATTCAGGCATAAATTATGATACTTAATACGTATTTGCAATATTTTAACCATTACAGAAAAAAATTTATCAAGCAAATTTGAGATCATCACCAGTGTCGCAGAGTTTGCCAGAGTAACCCGGGCTACAAGTGCAAGAGAAGCCATTGATCCAGTCAGTGCAGGAGGCACCATTGGTGCAGGGCTGTGATGCACACTCATCCACATCCACATTGCATGTATTGCCTGTGTATCCTGGCTCACACACACACCTGGCAGGCATACAGCAAGGTCAACTCTGATGGTACAGGTAGTTATGGTGAAACAACTCGGTAAATATTTATCCACTGATGTGCAATACAGTGGACCCCCGCATAACGATGGCATCGCATAGCGATTTTTCCGCATAACGATTACTTTTATCGCAAAATTTTTGCCCCGCATACCGATTAAAAACCCGCATACCGATTTTCGTCCGAGACGCGTCCAATGTGCCCTCACATGTGCCGGCCGTCCCATTGTTTACCAGCCAGCCTCCGCGGTAACATCCAAGCATACACTCGGAATATTTCGTATTATTACAGTGTTTTCGGTGGTGTTTCTGGAAAATAAGTGACCATGGGCCCCAAGAAAGCTTCTAGTGCCAACCCTGTGGTAAAAAGGGTGAGAATTAGTATGGAAATTAAGAAAGATTTTGAAGGGTTTGGGGCTAACCCTGAGAAGCCTATGCCAGTTGTGGAATCCATTGTGCCTACTTCAAAGATTAAGGAAATGTGTGCAGAGTGGTTTGAACTGCAAACCTTTATAGATGAAAATCACCCTGACACAGCTGTTGCAAGCCGTGCTTGTGACTATTTCAATGACAATGTTATGGCCCATTTTAGGAAAGTCTTGAAGAAACGGGAGGTACAGAGCTCTATGGACAGATTTGTTGTGCGACAGAGGTCCAGTGACTCTGAAGCTGGTCCTAGTGGCATTAAAAGAAGAAGGGAAGTAACCCCAGAAAAGGACTTGCTACCTCAAGTCCTAATGGAAGGGGATTCCCCTTCTAAACAGTAAGAAGATAATGCTCTCCCCTCCTCCCATCCCATCAATCATCACCAGATCTTCAATAAAAGTAAGTGTCATGTAATTGTGCATGCCTTTTTCAGTTTGTGTGTATTAAAATTAACATTTCATGTGGTAAAAAAAATTTTTTTTCATACTTTTGGGCGTCTTGCACGGATTAATTTTATTTCCATTATTTCTTATGGGGAAAATTAATTCGCATAACGATTATTTCGCATAACGATGAGCCCTCTTGCACGGATTAAAATCGTTAACCGGGGGTCCACTGTAATTGCAAACAAGTGATAAAAGATGCAAAGTAACCACAGGGGGAGGGGGGGTGAATGAGAGCTATCACTCAACTCCTGTGGTTATTTTGCATCCACTGAATCGATTTTTTTTTTTGTATCCCCCTAGACATTTTGGGCATTAGTGAGCTATCCTAGGTCAGCTCATATAGTGAGAAGGAACTCGAACCGATGTAAAAAGGAAAAAAGCTACATAAAACCCACTTAACATACACCTAAGAAAAGACACTGACAACATGCTTAGAAAGCCAATATATTTCTTATTTAATCTGGAAATGCAAGTTTGCCGTGATATATAGAGTTTTCAATGTTCTAAGAGTGCAAAAAATATAAAAAAACAACAGAAATGCTAACATTCAAGAAGCGTATAAATTTTTAATTATGGAAAATTGCAACCAAGATCAAACTTGATGGAGAGTAAAAAAAAACAGACATATGGAGTAAAAACTTTATGGATACCATAATTAAAAGCTTCCCAAGTTTTTTTTTTTTTTCAACAAGTCGACTGTCTCCCACCGAGGCAGGGTGACCCAAAAAGAAAGAAAATCCCCAAAAAGAAAATACTTTCATCATCATTCAACACTTTTACCTCACTCACACATAATCACTGTTTTTGCAGAGGTGCTCAGAACACAACAGTTTAGAAGCATATACGTATAAAGATACACAACATATCCCTCCAAACTGCTAATATCCCAAAACCCCTCCTTTAGAGTGCAGGCATTGTACTTCCCATTTCCAGGACTCAAGTCCAGCTATATAAAAATAACTGGTTTCCCTGAATCCCTTCACTAAATGTTACCCTGCTCACACTCCAACAGATCGTCAGGTCCCAAATACCATTCGTCTCCATTCACTCCTATCGAACACGCTCATGCACGCCTGCTGGAAGTCCAAGCCCCTCGTCCACAAAACCTCCCTTACCCCTTCCTTCCAACCTTTTCGAGGACGACCCCTACCCCCAAGTTGGCATGTGAAAAAAAAAACTCAGAATAAGAGAGAAACCACCCATGGAACATGAGGTTCTTATAAAAGCAGGGGAAATGGCTATTAAGTGGGGGCATTTAATTTTTTTGGTTATTTGAAATTACATCCTGTAAACATTTCTTAAGCATACATGACACCACAAACATAGCTCTGATCTTGTAGTATGACTCATGAAATCGTAATAACATGATTTCAAACAAACCAAGCAAAAAGTGATGTTTGAACCCACTTGCCATGGCTTCAAACCCCATCCATTCTGTGGTTTACATATCTAGTAGTTACTAGTGTAGATCATTTCCTGCTCTTCCTCCACTCACCTAAACTCATTGACATGGTCAATGCAGAGGCCATGCTCACAAGGAGAGGATTCACATTCGTTGATATGGGTCTCACAGAAGCGTCCTGTGTCTCCAGGAGGACAGAGACAGGCAAAGTCATTGAGGAGGTCCTGGCAAGTGGCCCCCGCAGTACAAGGGTTGCCTTCACACTCATCGATGTCCACATCACACACCTCACCTTGAAAAATAGGTCTTGTTCTCATGCATTTACCAAAATATAACTTTAAGTACATATTTTAAAATTTCACAACATCGTTCTCTATGCAAGCCAAACACCTTTTTCATGAGTATCTACATCTACTGTAAATTTTTACCCTAACTTCATTTTAAGTACATTATAACATTTTTCATCATTTCTCTTCTCACATTATAATTTGGCAAAAAACACGCATAAAAATTTAATATCTGTAGCTGTTTTTGTACACTAACCTGTGTACCCTGACTGGCAGATACACATGAAGGTGCTAACAAGGTTCACACAAGTTGCGCCATTCGTGCAGGGGTTAGAGTCACACTCGTTGATGTCGATCTCACAGTGTAAGCCTGTGTACCCTGGCAGACACTCACACCGGAAATTGTTAAGCAGGTCGATGCAGGTTGCATTGTTGAAGCAGGGCTCACTCTCACACTCGTTCACCTCAGACTCGCACTGTTGACCTGTGCAACAAACAATCAAATAAGTTGTGGCCATAATGGGAAGATACATTTAGTATATTAATATTAAATCTGCAAGTGATTATATACATATGGAAGAGACAAATGCAAGCAATTTCAAATAATGTAAATTGTATCTACCAAAATAATTTTATATGAGCAAGTCTTTTATAAATTGCATGACACTTGAGAAGCCACTCACCAGAATAGCCAGGGGGGCACTGGCAGACATAACCGAAGTCCATAGGTGTGCAGGTGCCAAGGTTCTGGCAAGGGATGCTGAAACAATCGTTAATGGAGAGCTTCTGCAAATTGGTGAACGCAGCCTGTAAGAAACACCGTGGGGTTACTGGTAAAGCATGCAGGCATACTGAAATACCTGAATGGTACACAGAAAATCGAGATGTTAATGTGTATAGCTAAACCGATAAAATGAGAGTGAAATTTAACTTAATGGTATTGGTGTATTAATAGTGCCCAGTACATTTCCATGCATACTTTTATTTTGAATATTCTTAATTGTTGCCAAATATCATAAATAATTATTTAAAAGTGAGGGAGGTATGTTGAATTGCTGCTGTAAGATGACACCACTGGTATCTGATGAGCTTTTTTTTGAATAATGAATTATGTGAAACCTCTCAACAATGCCTCAACATACAGTGCCTCACGGAAATGAGGACCATGTATATGGACAATCATTTTTCAACATTCACTCATCTCTATCAAGAATGAGCTTGCATTATATCTCCAAGTTGCCCACGATGGCTAATTGATACTCAGTGAAATTCGGTGATTAAACTGCTCTTCCTGGCAATGGTCTCTACAGATGCCAACATTTTTCTACCTAGCTAAGACATTCACACTGCAGTATCAATATAAACATTTTTTCCACCAAATCAAAGCATGTAAGCAGGGTGTGGAGTTGGGAACAATGTGAGGTTGAAATGCTACATGTAATATAAGCTTTATAAAGAATACTGCTATATATGTACTGGGGAAGCAGATAAGAATTCTTCTTCCATAAGCCATGCATGTTATAAGAGGCAATTAAAATGCTGGGAGCAAGGGGCTAGTAACCCCCTTCTCTTGTATAAATTACTAAATTTAAAAAGAAATTTTTGTTTTTCTTCTTAGGTCACCCTGCCTCTGTGGGACACGACCAGTTCATTGAAAAAAAATAAATGGTAAGTGAGGTATGGTGATATTACAGCTGGGGGTGTAGACATACCTGCCCATCCTCCAACACTCCATCGCAGTCATATAGGGATGCAGTGCCAGTTGTAGGAGTACTCACTCCATCTGGGCACCTGTGGGAAGGTAGTAGATAGGCAAGTATTAGATACATAACTTTCATACTTTCACAATAATCACTCCATTTCCTTTTCCTCCTCTCTCTTTTGCTTATTCTCCTCTTGACCATTTACTTTCACTTGTTCTCCCTCACTCATTCTCTTGTTCTTTTATTCTATTATTCATTCTTTCTCTCACTTCAGTTCTCTCTATTGCTCATTCAGTCACTTTCTCACTTGTTCATTTTCTCATTCTCTCTCACTTGTTGAAACCTGAAGGGCAGTCACCTTCACATGACAAGTTCTGGGTATTTTGGATGATCATGCCAAAAATGCAGTGTATACTAAGGGCTTCTTACAAAATTTGATTCACTTGTACACATTTTTATGGAAATAAATATTCCTTCATCCGAAATTCTCAAATTCAAAAAGTTCCAAAAACCAAAGTTTTTTTTAAGGAGTGTGGAGCGTCAGTCACTAACAGCCAGAGTGGCAGGCATCAGTCGTGTCTCAGCGCTTGTAGTGCTGAGACACAACTGTTCACTGATATTTTGTTTTTGCTTTTTATTTTGTGACTGTTTAATTTCACTGTGAAAATGTCAAAAATAGCTGCAGATACCCCTATGGGTAACAGTGAGAAAAAGAAAAGGAAGTATCTGACATTATCAGTAATGCAGAAAGTAGGGTTACTGCAGAAGCTTGATCGTGGTGTGTCAGTGCAGCATCTTACTAAAGAATATGGTGTTGGAACTACCACTGTTTATGATTTAAAGAAATGGTGTTAAATACAAATAAACATGAGAATAGTAGTGATGATGATGATGATGACATTGTGAACACAGGTGAAAAAGTCCCCATAGACGATATGGTAAAAATGTGTGATCAGTTAAGTCTTTAAAAAAATGCCGTCTGTCATAGTGCTGCTTCATCACTTGAGAATCATGTTCCTGGTCTTTAATTATCCCATTATTTCATTTATCAATATATTACTCTATAAATAAACCATGGTAGTATTTGTAGTCTTTATTTATCCCACTTAGTGTGAGTATTCATACGTTTTTGCTGCAGTGTTAATGTCTGATTATGGGGTACTGCCCTAGACCCCACCTTCATTCTGAAATTTGAAAAATTCTGAAATTCGAAACACTACTGGCCCCAAGGGTTTCAGATAAAGGAACGTGTACCTGTATTATTATTATTATTATTATTATTATTATTATTATCATTAGCGTATCTCTGCTTCCTTGTATTACAGTTATATTGTAATGGTGGGGGCATGATATTCTTGGTGTCTGGAAGCTGTTGTTGCAGTGGAAGGCCATAGGTTTTGGTCAAAAAAGTGTAAGTCTTATAGAACTGGGTTTGTTGCTTGTTTTTAATGTTATGGTGAGTAATAAAATTATGATAGAGTTGTTGCTTTTGTTAATGTTTTGCTGATGGTATGAGGAGATTCTTGCAGTGGTAGTAAATTATTAATTTTTAAACTATGATGAAAATTACTAATGCTGATGTGGAGGTTACTGGGCTAGTGATTATAATAATTATAATAACAATAATTATAGGTAGTAGGTTGGTAGACAGCAACCACCCAGGGAGGTACTACAGTCCTGCCAAGTGAGTGTAAAACGAAAGCCTGTAATTGTTTTACATGATGGTAGGATTGCTGGTGTTCATTTTTCTGTCTCAAACATGCAAGGTTTCAGGTACATCTTGCTACTTCTATTTACACTTAGGTCACACAACACATACATGTACAAGCATATATATATACACACCCCTCTGGGTTTTCTTCTATTTTCTTACAAGTTCTTGCTCTTGTTTATTTCCTCTTACCTCCATGGGGAAGTGGAACAGAATTCTTCCTCCGTAAGCCATGCGTGTTGTAAGAGGCGACTAAAATGCCAGGAGCAAGGGGCTAGTAACCCCTTCTCCTGTATATACAGTATTACTAAATGTAAAAGGAAAAACTTTTGTTTTACCTTTTGGGCCACCCCGCCTTGGTGGGATACGGCCAGTGTGTTGAAAGAAAGAAGAATCATAATAATAATAATAATTCATTGTTATACCTGAAGCATTCAGTCTGGCCAGGATGATCTTGAAAGAAACCCACAGGACAATCAAAGCAAGGTTCCAGCCCTGTCTCTGACACCTTTCCCGCAATACACGATGCTACATAATGGAAAGTAACAAAGAAATGAGAAACATAATAGGTTAAATAATAAAAAAAGAGATAAAGATCAATTTATACACAGTATATATATTTTTGCAGTTTTTTCCTATGAGGATGAAATGTACAATTCTAATGAGAATATTGAAAAATTTCTATCCACTCTGACAACATCACAAATTATTTTTAAACATCACAAATTATTTCTAGCCTGTCTGTCTATATTTTCAGACCACACACACACACACACACACACACACACACACACACACACACACACACACACACACACACACACACACAAAGAGCAGCCTGGCTGATTTGTCTCATTTATAAGGGCTTTAGCATATTATTATGATGAATGCTGATAGACCATTCTGATTAAGTACTGTACTGCAACGTATACCGTTTTGACGAGGTATACCATCAGGAGGGCTGCCACGGTGCCACTTACGTTTGCACTCATCAATCAGCCAACTACCACGTCGCCAGGTGGTAGTGTCATGAGGGCAGGCAACACAGATCTTGGAGGCATACTCATCCTGGTAGTGCCCTATCTCACATGTAGTACATGGCTCCAGACCATCCTCAGAGAAAGACCCTGGTAGACACTGGGCTGGGGTGAGATGAGGAGAGTTCAGAGCTCATTAGTGATAGTCAGGTGTAATTATTATTATAAATTATTCTTTCTTCTTTCTTTCAACGCACTGGCCGTATCCCACCGAAGCAGGGTGGCCCAAAAAAGAAAAACGAAAGTTTCTCTTTATAAATTTAGTAATTTATACATAAGGGGTTACTAGCCCCTTGCTCTTGGCATTTAGTCACCTCTTACGATACGCATGGCTTACAGAGGAAGAATTCTGTTCCACTTTCCCATGGAGATAAGAGGAAATAAACAAGAACAAGAACTAGAAAGAAAATAGAAGAAAACCCCGAGAGGTGTGTATATATATGCTTGTACAAGTATGTGTAATGTGACCTAAGTGTAAGAAGAGGTTGCAAGACGTACCTGAAATCTTGCATGTTTCTTCTTTCTTTCTTTCAACACACCGGCCGTATCCCATCAAGGCAGGGTGGCCCAAAAGCAAAAACGAAAGTTTCTCCTTTTACATTTAGTAATATATACAGGAGAAGAGGTTACTAGTCCCTTGCTCCAGGCATTTTAGTCGCCTCTTACAACACGCATGGCTTACGGAGGAAGAATTCTATTCCACTTCCCCATGGAGATAAGAGGAAATAAACAAGAATAAGAACTAGAAAGAAAATAGAAGAAAACCCAGAGGGGTGTGAATATATGTAGTATATGCTTGTACATGTATGTGTAGTGTGACCTAAGTGTAAGTAGAAGTAGCAAGACGTACCTGAAACCTTGCATATTTATGAGACAGAAAAATGGACACCAGCAATCCTACCATCATGTAAAACAATTACAGTGGAACCTCGGCTTGCGAGTGCCCCACCATACGAGTTTTTCAGGATATGAGCAGTAGCTCGGTCAATTTTTTTTTGTTTCTGGATACGAGCAAAAATTCAGGATGTGAGCTTCCCCCTCAAGGAAGGTTCCTTGACAGTGGTGAGGGGCTTTTGATCTAGGGAACTGTCTGTGCTCCAGTTCCCTAAATTAAGCCTGAATACCTTCCATCCCCTCCCCCCACAGGTGTTGTATAATCCTATGGGTTTAGCACTTCCCCATTATAGTAATACTAATAATATAATAAAATAATGATATAATAATATAATAATAACAATATAATAATAATACGTATAATAATACTATAATAATAATAATTATAATAATACAGTGGACCCCCGGTATTTGATATTAATCCGTTCCTGAGAGCTCATCGAATACCGATAATATCGAAAACCAAATCAATTTTCCTCATAAGAAATAATGAAAATCAAATTAATCCGTGCAAGACACCCAAAAGTATGAAAAAAAAAAATTTTACTACATGAAATATTAAGTTTAATGCAATAGAATAATTACAATAACAATAAAATAATTGACACTTACCTTTAATGAAGATCTGGTGATGATTGATGGGATGGAAGGAGGGGAGAGGTGTTAGTGTTTAGAAGGGGAATCCCCTTCCATTAGGACTTGAGGTAGCAAGTCCTTTTCCAGGGTTACTTCCCTTCTTCTTTTAATGCCACTAGGACCAGCTTGAGAGTTACTGGACCTCTGTCGCACAACAAATCTGTCCATAGAGCTCTGTACCTCCCGTTCCTTTACGATTTGTCTAAAATGGGCCACAACATTGTCATTGTTAGGGTGATTTTCATCCATAAAGGTTTGCACTTCAACCCACTGTGCACACATTTCCTTAATTTTTGAAGTAGGCACAATGTATGGTATAGGCTTCTCAGGGTTAGCCCCAAACCCTTCAAAATCTTTTTTAATTTCCATACTAATTCTCACCCTTTTTACCACAGGGTTAGCACTAGAAGCTTTCTTGGGGCCCATGGTGACTTATTTTGCAGAAACAAGCACCAAACACAGTGATAATATGGATAATATGGAATGTACTGAATGTATCCTTAGATGCGCGCACACTGGCTGGCTTGTAAACATTGGCACACAAGGGGCAGTTCAGGCCACATGTGGACAGGTCTCGTACGAATCGTATCGAATACTGGGTTTTCAATCGAATACCGAGGAAATTTTTTTGCGATATAATGCATCGAATACCGGATTTATCGAATACTGATGCCATCGAATACCGGGGGTCCATTGTACGTACTATAATAATAAGCGAGCTTCGAAAGGCCATCACTAGATGGTAGTGAATACCACAACAATGCGGGAGTGGGAATGGCCGCCTCCACTTGTCACATAATGACATGTGTATTTTACTCATTTTAGAGTATATATCAGGTTTCTATGTTATTTATATTGTTTATTATATCACATTAGAAGAATTGTGATAGATAAATAAGCTGTAGAGTTGATATTAGCATTATATTGACAGTATTTTGTCCTGCCTCCTGAGAGCAGAAATTCCACTGGAACGAATTAATGGCATTTCAATTAATTTAAATAAAGAAAATTGACTCAGCATACAAGCAGATTGGGATACGAGCTAGATCATGGAACGGATTAAACTCATAAGACGAGGTTCCACTGTACAAGCTTCAGTTTTACGCTCACTTGGTAGGATGGCTGTACCTCCCTTGGCAGTTGTCTACCAGCCTACTACCTAGTATTATTATTATTATTTGCAAAAAAGTGTTAAAACCATGTTAGTGGAAATTGGTATCATTGTCCCTATGGCCCAATCTTAGACCAGGCCTCCTAAATTAGAAAGGAAACACCACAAGAATAAGAACTATTAAGAAATACATGGGAAAGTAAAATGTACAATGAATGTAAGTGGAAATTTTAAAGATTTACCTCTCTTGCTATATTTATGAGACAAAGTACACAACATTTAAGAGGAATTAATTTTTACACTTAGATGGTGAGAATGAAAAGGAAAAAGAAATGTGAAAGGTGTGTCCAGGTGCAAATATCCTAGGCCAAGCTTTAAAGTTACATTTGGGCATAAGTAAGACTAATTCAGAACAAGATATTAGCAAAACAAACCCTTGCAGTCCTGGTCACTCTTGGCATTGCCACTCTTGGTAGAAGTATTCTCAGGGCAAACGAGGCAGGAAACCTGCCCCTCCTGTGGCTGGAAGGAGCCCTGGGGGCATGGCAGACACTCCCGCAACACCACATTGAAGAATGTTCCCACAGGACATTTTACTGTTGGAGGAATTAGTTTTGAAGTGCCGTTTGCAATTAAGAAACAGAGCCATGGTGCATTAGCCATGGTCATATTAAAGTTTGTAATTATAATTTTAATTTCAATAATTAAACTTTTTTTTTTTAAGACACTGGCCATCTCCCACTGAGGTAGGGTGAACCAAAAAAGAAAAAAACACTTTCATCATCACTCACTCTATCACTCTCTTGCCAGAGGCATGCTGATACTACAATTTAGATGTCCCTCCAAACTGCAACATATCTCCACCCCTCCTTCAGAGTGCAGGCACTGTACTTCCCACCTCCAGGACTTAAGCCCACTTAACCGGTTTCCTTGAATCCCTTCATAAATGTTACCTTGCTCACACTCCAACAGCACATCAAGTTATAAAAACCACTTGCCTCCACTCACTCCGATGAAACACGCTCACACACACCTGCTGGATGTCCCAGCCCCTCGTGTACAAATATAAATAATAACACACACATATCTTAGAATTTATATAATTTTGTATTTTAGTGTTATGTATATAAGCAACTGCAAAATGACACTGAGTAGCGAGAACCAGTGATCAGAGGTGCTTAAGAAATCTCCATTCAAAATCAAAATATACAACCGTCTTGATCTGTTGTTTTGAACAAACCGACTGTATCCATTGGTGCATGTGTAATGTTTCCCAGTAAATTTAATGTAAACTGGCAATATATATAATGAATAAAATAAATTCCAGGAATATATATGTTAGTTACTTAATGGAAGTTCATGTGAAAATGCAAGTCTTTATATGTGAGGTTGCCAACATACAAATGAGTTTTTTTTTTTTCAATGCACCAGTCATCTCCCACTGAAGCAGGGTGACCTAAAAAGAAAAACAAAGGTTTTTCTTTTTACATGTAGTAATTTATACAAGAGAAATAGTTAACAAATGAGTTATGTGTATCAAACAACAGTATAAAAGATGGCTAAATTTCACAAATATTTATTTATGACATTTTGGCCACTGTAAAATTTGGTATGATTTCTAAATGGCCATCTGTAGGTGAATGTGTGTACCTTGGAGGCCTCCTGTATAATGATTACTATTACAAGAGGTGTTTTCAGAATGTGGTACTTTACAGGAGCGAGGCAGCTTGCTAAATAACACAGAAGAGAATGAGAATGACATCTTACCACATTGTCCATCTCTGGGCACACTGCCAGCCTCACAGATGAACTCTGGATGCTCCTTG
The DNA here is from genome assembly GCF_038502225.1 of Cherax quadricarinatus. Taxonomy (NCBI): domain Eukaryota; kingdom Metazoa; phylum Arthropoda; class Malacostraca; order Decapoda; family Parastacidae; genus Cherax; species Cherax quadricarinatus. The sequence continues at coordinate 17,326,167 of NC_091370.1, forward strand.
AGTCTAATGGCTGCCACACGAAGCTGTCGCTCTCCAAAGCTGATGTCCAATTGTCCTGCCTCTGCTGCTTGCAACAAACCACCCATGGCTCCTTCCAGTTTATCCGTTGCTCCCGACCCATGACCTGTAAAAGAAAGAAAGGGGATAAATAACAAAAAAAGGCACAATACCGTGACTGGAACGATACACAAATAACCCGCACATAAAAGAGAGAAGCTTACGACGATGTTTCGGTCTGACTTGGACCATTTACAAAGTCACTTTGTAAATGGTCCAAGTCAGACCGAAACGTCGTCGTAAGCTTCTCTCTTTTATGTGCGAGTTATTTGTGTAAGAAAGGGGATGTGTTTTGTGAAGAATTTAAGACACTGACTAATAAATATTTTTAATTAACAATAAGATTAAAAAGAGGAAAAAAGAAGTGTTACGTTGCACAAAATACAGCAAAACATATAGGTACCCATCTCCAGACACTTGCAAATTAAAATTAAATAATATTTTCAATCTTGCAAAATACACAACATTCTCTACCACTAAATGACAGGACACTGAGTTGGTGTTACAATTTTCACTTTGCTATTCTAAACTGTTGTTAAATACTAGATTCTTCAGTCATTTTTTTGTTCATAAACATTGTATTTTCCCTTAAATATTTTATTACAAAATACAAATTTGAAATTCTTATTTTTTTTGGGGGGGGGGAGAAATCTTGTGATGCAAAGTTTAAGAAATAAAAATGAATAGTGAAAAGTCCTGTTATATAGAAATTATTTCTAGCTATAAGGATATTCCTCATAAGAAATGAAATGTAAAATTAGTACAAGAAAGTACTATACCCAAATGGGTCATATATAAAACAGTACAGTGGACCCCCGGTTAACAAACTTTTTTCGTTCCAGTAGTATGTTCAGGTGCCAGTACTGACCGAATTTTTTCCCATAAGGAATATTGTGAAGTAGATTAGTCCATTTCAGACCCCCAAACATACACGTACAAACGCACTTACATAAATACACTTACATAATTGGACGCATTTGGAGGTGATCGTTAAGCGGGGGTCCACTGTACTGTACTGTGAAATTCTATACAGCTAATTTAATCTTTCTCTTTAGGTACATACAGGTAATGTTTCATATCTACCTCTGTTATGATTTATGCTCAATATTAAATGTGAATATGTAGCAGTTTGGAGGGATATGTTGTGTATCTTTATACGTATATGCTTCTAAACTGTTGTATTCTGAGCACCTCTGCAAAAGCAGTGATAATGTGTGAGTGTGGTGAAAGTGTTGAATGATGATGAAAGTATTTTCTTTTTGGGGATTTTCTTTCTTTTTTGGGTCACCCTGCCTCGGTGGGAGACGACCGACTTGTTAAAAAAAAAAAAAAAAAAAAAAAAAAAAACAGAGTTAATAAAGTAGACACTAATGTTTAAAATAAATTACGCATGATGATTACTTCAGTCAAGTCTTACCTTCTACTCTGAATCGCACTTTGAAAGCCTTTTTGGCAAAGCCACGTCCAACATCTGTCGAGTAAGAGGCATCATAGTCGTATGAGGTTGAGCCCACATCATACTTCCCTGACTTCAGTACTGAAGACTGGCCTATGTTGCCATCAGCAAAGTTGCCACCAAGTGGGTATGGGCCCTCAGTCTGGTTTTCTTGTGAGCCAGAGCTATGGGTTGTCCACATGTGCTCTTGGCCAGAAGAGGTATGGGTATAGACAGAGCGGCGTTCTCCGACAGACTGGTCATCTGGAAGCTGAATGGGGTTGGGGTATCTTTCACTGCTGTTACTGCCAATTTCACTACCAGTGAGCCCTGAAATCTTCATGCCACTCAGCTTTTTCACAGCTAGTTCACGCAATGCCTCTGCTTTATCCTCTCCGAACTCTCGAGAGAAAGCTAACAAGAAGTCCTCAGTAGAGAATTCTCCATTATTAGACTTTAAACTAGAGAGGAATGATCCAAAATGAACTAAGCCAATATCTGATGTCATTGATCGAGAGATGATATCAATCAAGACTCCAAGATAGTTTTCCTCGGATTGTTTATTAGAATGACTAGGAGTCTCTTTCTCCACTCCACTGCCAAACAAATGGTCAAGGGAAAATCCAAATTGTCTCTTGTGACGCTCTCTGTTTTTGATATCTTCAAACTCAGGCAGCAGAGAGATGTCTCTCCTAACTCTCTGCCTTTTGGTCATTGTCATGGTGTCACCGCGCTTCCAGTACAACCAATCACCATCATCATTCTCCATGGGCCAGAAAGATGCAAGTAGATCCTTATTTATAGACCTCTTCCTCCTGTAGAACCCAACTGAGTTCAGTTCTTCCTCAGCCTCAGCGAGGATACTCTCACACACAGCCTCCACAGCAGCCACTTCACACACCACATCCTCATTACACATGGTGTTCAGTGCCTCTTCCAGCTTCTTTTCCATTTCATTCTCTATCTGGAAACACAGAAGGGCATAAAATAGTTTTTCCTTCACTTATTTATGTGATAATAGCCATTATCTTGACATAAAATAAAGTTTATATTATATATAAATGCTTATTCCATTTTTAATATGGTAAATACAATAGTCCCCCACTTAAACATTCATAGAATGTAATTTCAAATAACTGAAAAATATTGGACTTTTCAGCTTAATGACCAGTTTGGCACTTATATAATCACTTTCCAGGGGTGTGAATAAACATAATGTAATTTTAATAGAAATGTGAATATTTTATACCATACATCTGTATATTTTATATACAATCAAAGACAAAATTAATTAAAAAATAATTGTGAACATTTCCTATTCTTCTTCTTTCAACAAAACGGCCGTATCCCACCGAATCAGGGTGGCCCAAAAGGAAAAACGAAAGCTTCTCCTTTTAAATTTAGTAATATATACAGGAGAAAGGGTTACAAGCCCCTTGCTTCCACATTTCCTATTATAAGTTGTAATATAAAAACCACATTTCTTAACCAAATTGTACCAAACAAATAAGAATTCAGGATATGGGTGAGAAAGCCAATCTCTCATAAGAACATAAGAGCACTGCAGCAGGCTTACTGCCCCCATGGTAGGCACATTCAAGTCACACTCATTCAAGAAGGAAAGGACACTGCAGCAGACCTACTGGCCCAAGCTCGTCAGGTATAACTCGCACCCACTCATGTATTTGTCTAACCTATTTTTAAAAATACAAAGCATTTTAGCTTAAATGACATTACTCAGGGGTTTGTTCCACTCATCCACAGCTCTATTACTAAACCAATGCTTTCCTATGAGTACAGTGCAGTTATGAATTTAATCCTTCCCAAGAAACATGTAATAAGAATCAGATATGGAAATTACACAAACATGGCATTTAGAAAATGTGCATGAAAATAACCATCCTTACAAAAAAATTGTTTGTAAGCTGAAAAACTGGCAAATCAACTCATTTGTAAACTGAGAATCTCCTGCATCTGATTGAAAGGAGATATTCCTACTGGGTAGAGTACAAAGAATTTGGTCTCACCTGCCCCATGAAGAAGATATCATCACATACTGAGCCGTCATCATCCACCGCCATCTCCCCTGCCTGTGATATGGTGTTTGATATCGAAGTCACTGAAATTTAGCCCACATTCTATTTATTTTACTTACCATTACCTGAGAGTATGAGCAGCATAAAACAAATATATACAGTATACAAAGCAACCACACGGGGAGTTGAATGATAGCTCTAGACCTTTCGTCTTGCAATCAACTCATCGTCAGGAGCTTGCAGTGTTGCAAAAAACGAGGTTCAAGCAAATACGATCACACGGAATGCCTTTGCAAAGGCAATCCCTGTGATCGCATCTGCTTGGACCTCCTCTTTTCTGCAACACTGCAAGCTCCTGATGATGTGTTGATCACAACACATCATCCAATTATTTCTCAATTTGTTTCATATAAGAGAAGAAGAGATTTACCAGAGCAGTCAGGGAAGGGCATAGGGTTGTCATCAGGAAGCCAAATACCATCATAGGCACAGAAGTAATCCTGACGTGGACGCATAGCAAAGGCATAGCCATCATCACAAGTGAGTGTGCAGAAGACAGCTTCAGGGTTCTCAGTGCAGTTTGCAGCTCCATTGATGGGGTCCACAGGCAGCTGACAGGCGTGCTCTTTTAAGTCCAGAGGTGAGGGAGTAATGAGAGGAGGGAGATACTGTTGAGATATTCATCGATGAGCTAAGTCACTGTTATTAGAAGATATGAATGTTCAAATCTAAATGCTACATGCAAGTGTCATATATATTTGTAATATAACGAACAGTACAGTACTCTTTCCAATAAGTCAAAGAATATTGACCAAGCTAAAACTGAGTATCTTTCAAGTAATGGGTAGATATATGCAAATAACAAGTAAGAACTGTACATGAATGTAAAGAGAGCACAAGATTTGTTGTAATACCATTAACTTCTTAAAATAATAAACCTCTCAGTGCATCTAGCCTGTATAAATTTTCAGTACTCCAAAATCTATATTAAAAATCTCTAATATAGCTTTGGAGGCTCTGGAACTATCAAGCAAAGCTCTGCAGCTTCTCCTGAAGAGATTGAGAACCTACCCTGGAAAATCCTTAATTAAATAAGCATATATATATTTTTACTTGAGTAAGAGCATCAGTGAACATGAAGTGTCAACCTTGTGAGTTGTCTTACTTTGGACAGTGATGGTAATGTTACAGGAGGCAACATTGCCAGCCTCATCCACTGCCCAGTATTCCACCATGGTGTCACCTTGTGGGAACTGACCTGGCTCCTGTGACCGCGTAACCTGTAAAGAGGACCCCAATTTCAGTCATGGGACATTTACTGTTCACTACAAAAACACTACAAAAACTGCAAAAAGAATAAAAAATATACAAAAACACTATAAAAACTACAAAAACACTACAAAAACATTTTCCTAATACAAAGGGGAATTATGTTAAGCATCTACAGGTTAATGCTATTGTTATATCATCTTTAGAGTTTAACTGTCAAAAAACATGACAGAAATAACATCCAATTATTAATACAATACTGTTTGTTTGAATCCACTGTTGTATCTCTTTCTATGTTATGTTTCCAAAGGACAATACATGAAGAATAAAACTGCTTTACTACTATTGTTATTTATTGCTATTCTTACTGATGTCCCCATTTGCTAAATGGTAACATCAGGCTAGCCAAATACAGGTATTGCATCGTCACAATACAGCCTCTCCTCACTTAATGACGTACTCGTTTAATGACGACTCGAACATACGATGGGTTCTCTGATCAGAATGCATACCTAAATAATGTATATTAGAGCTGATTTCCTCTATTCTTCTTATTACAGTATACAGTACACTACTGTATAAACATTTAAAAATATGCTAAAAATGTTATAAATGGTACAAAGGTGACATTAAAACAATATCAGAGATGACTGACACAAACCCACTACCATTATAGTATGCTCCTTGTTTAGTGATGAATTCGTTTACCAACGTGGTCTTAGGAACGAAACTCTGGCGTTAAGTGAGGAAAGGCTGTATTTACATGCTGTGAATAGAATACAACACTCCTCATTTATGTATAACTTTTCTCACAGCTGTTTAATGAATTTCTGTCTAGGTGATTCAAGGCCCAAAGCAATCAATAGTTTATAGCAGTTAGAAGTCATTTTAGAGAATGATTAATAAGATGAGGTAGCCTGGAGAGCAAATGCACTTAGCAGTTAAAAACAAGAAAGAGATGTTTGATTGGGAGGTGGAGGTAGTGGAAAGATGGAGAGAATACGTATTGTGATGACTTGTTGAATGTTAGTGATGAAGGAGAGGCTGAAATGTCATACATGAGGCAGGGAGGGATAACACTGTACAGGAGTGAGGAGGATGGAGAGGGACAGGATGACAATGAGGGTGTATAAATCCGAGGTAGAAAGTAGGAGTCATCCCAGGATTAGGTGAAGTAAGAGAGACTTTCAGTTTTACAGGTTTAAACATTCAGCAAGCTTATGTGAGTGTGCTAAATAGAATCAAATAGAGAAGTGTTTTTTTTTAAAAGATATGCTGTTAAGAGGATGAGCAAGATAACTTTTACAAAGAGATTCAGGGAAAACTGGTTAGCTGGACTCAACTCCTAGAGGTGGGATGTTGAAGTCAGAGGGGTTATCTGAAATGTGATGTCAACACACTTCTGCCAAGACAGCAATTAAATGAATTATGGTGAATGTGTTATCTTCTTTGGGTCACCCTGCCTTGGTGGGAGACAGCCACTGAGTTAAAAAAAAAAATTTAAATGTTAAATAGCAGTTGCATATTTTGTGAATAAACTTTTAAACTACAAAATGAGGTTCAAGTCCTTGTCCCTGTCTTCAAAAATCTCTTAACTACCCCAGCAGTGGTTTATGTTGCAAACAAACTCACTCAAACACATTAAAATATCTTCAATACATGTATTTACTTTTTTAGGGGGTTAACTTTAACACGAATGCATATTAAATAACGTAAATATCAAAATTGTAGGTAGTAGGTTGGTAGACAGCAACCGCCCAAGGAGGTACTACCGTCCTGCCAAGTGAGTGTAAAACGGAATCCTGTAATTGTTTTACATGATGGTAGGATTGCTGGTGTCTTTTTCTGTCTCTTTAAACATGCAAGATTTCAGGTACGTCTTGCACTTAGGTCACATTACACATACTTGTACAAACATATATATACACACCCCTCTGGGTTTTCTTCTATTTTCTTTCTAGTTCTTGTTCTTGTTTATTTCCTCTTATCTCCATGGGGAAGTGGAACAGAATTCTTCCTCCGTAAGCCATGCGTGTTGTAAGAGGCGACTAAAATGCCAGGAGCAAGGGGCTAGTAACCCCTTCTCCCGTATAAATTACTAAATTTAAAAAGAGAAACTTTCGTTTTTCTTTTTGGGCCACCCTGCCTTGGTGGGATACGGCCGGTTTGTTGAAAAAAAAAATCAAAATGGTAAACAATACTGTATTTGCAAGTTGAAACAATAACATTAAAGAGTGAAATGGTGACACTGCTTACCTGGACAGCCTTGCCAGAGTTATCAGAGAAAATAGGTTCCTCCCAGTAGACATCAACATCCTCTTCATGAGATAGGAAAATAGGTGGAGAGTCGCACCAGTCCACGCGAGGTGCCTCCTCATCTAGAGAAAACAACACCAGTTTAAAAATTATATTTTGAATTCTTTGCTTCTACATATACTATATTATAATTCTTTTTCTTCTCTATGGGGGAGTGGAAAAGAATTCTTCCTCCATGAGCCATGAGTGTTGTAAGAGGTGACTAAAATACCAGGAGCAAGGAGTTAGTAAACCTTTCTGCATTAATTACTAAATATAAATGTAAAAGAAGAGAAACTTTTTTGAAAGTATTTCTTCTTTTAGAGGCCATCCTGCCTCAGTGGGAGATCGCCAGTGTCTTAAAAAAAAAAAATTCTTTATTTGGAAGAGGTTTAAGATTGATAAAACAGATGAAAAAGACAGAGAACTCAAAAGAGTAAATTTGATTTGAGAAAAAAAAATTTAATTATACACCAACTTATGTAAAATATAATGAGAGAATATGAATTTACATCAATTTTTTTATTTAACAGAAAAACAATGCACAAAACTCATAAATTAGAATACCGTGTATACCAGTACTATAAGAGACGGAAGATTTTGTATGAGAATAGTGAATTACTGTTCATACCAGCCTCAATATACGTAACCAGAGTGGGAGCTGTGAACCTACAGTGATTGGGGATAAATTTTTATTTTGTGGGTAGATTATAAATTAGCAAGCCTCAAGAAGTAGAGCAAATACTGTTGAATTGCATCAATCCAAAAAAAGTATGGTACCTCTTTGTGGGACTTTCTGAAGTTGTCGTGTATATGATAAAATGGTACAGGAACTGAAAATGAGAGAATACACATTGAATAAAACAGTGCTTCTCTTCAAGGTCCTATATGCTTGCAGCTTGAGGTGTAGTACAAGATTCACTTAACCTACAATCCCTCTTATGGAATCCAAATGCTTTGCCAACCTTACCTACAACTGTGATGGAGAACTGACAGGAGGCCTTGTTGCCCAACTTGTCCTTTGCCACATAGGTGATGGTGTGGGTGCCAATGTTTAGTTTCATAGGCTGTGTTGTGGCTGGGATTGTTGTCAGCCATACCTTGGCCTTCGAGTTGTCTGCAGGGATATTACATATGTAGTATATACAACCATGACATTAAGTAAGAGTAGTGATTAATAGTAAGAGGTTATTATTTATGAGGAGGAGGAAGGAAGATGTCTAGATCAATTTTTTAAGAGGTGATAAATGAATTCAAAACACATGTTGATGACAATGGTATCAAGATAATTGAGAAGAGAGAAGGGGATTATTCATTAATAGTGGATTGGATGGGATAAAGGTTTAGTGTACACTCAGAGATAAGAAGGTTCCTGGTGATGAGAAATTGAAGTTTCTTGGTTATGAGGAGGGAAAAAAGGATGGTTGTATCTTATTGTGGAAAGAATGGTTTACAGTATACAACAAAGGAAAGAGGTTGAATTTTTTTTTTATTAGCTCATGTGAGGAATAGAGCACATTTCTTAGATTATTGCAGGGAGGAAGTGATTTTTTGACAAGCTCTGCAAAAAGTTAGTAGGCTTTGGTTAAAAAGTTTTTAACTGGATTTGATTAAGAAATTTTGCTTTAAAAGAATAAAAGTTAGATTTGGTTAAGAAAATTTCTAGGCAACTTGTGTCAGAAGATAATTAAATAACCTTTAATAACATAAGATAATATGTTTAATATGATGTACAGTGGACCCTCGACTAACGATATTAATTGGTACCCGAGTACGAATATCGTTAGTCGAGTTTTTTTTAGCGTTAGTCGAGGCAAAATGTTAGCGTTAACATGTATCGTTAGTCGGATTTAACGTTAGACGATGCCATCGTTGGTCGAGGGTCCACTGTATATTGAAATCTTGAAAAATTCACAGCATAAATAACACTGAATGACCTTTAACAAACGGAGCATCCCAGGTGACCATGGCAAAGCTCTCATGTGGGTCTGTCGTCAATGTCACGTTTGCTGGGCACTGCAGCACCGGCGGTGTCACATCTGGAGCAGAACACGGTCATTACATTTCAAAATTGAAATACAGTGGTACCTTGAGTTATGAACTTAATTTGTTCCAGAAGGCTGTTCGAGTGTCGATGCCGAACAAATTTGTTTCCATAAGGAATAATGAAAATTAGATTACAGTAATCCATTTCAGACCCCCAAAAATACACTTACAAAAGCACTTACAAAAATACAATTACATAACTGTTCGAGCTGGGAGCTGCTTGTATCTCAAGGTACCACTGTAATGTGAGGAGGAAGTAAAAATACCAAGATGTAAAGAAAACTACTCAAGATATAAATTTGGCGATGGTATATTTGATGATGCAAATCATATGAAGTATTGGTGCCAGTAGAACACATGGACATAAAATTCCTGACACCCTAGCAATACAAATTCTGAGAATTGAAATTATGCCTTGCTAACATATTAGTGCTATGACAGTATGAATGAAATAACACTGGAAAGGTGAAGAGTGGGCAGACTGTATATCTCTAGACTGTCAGACATCTTTTACATGGTAAAGCACTCATCCTCACACCATGAACTGATCATAAAGCTTCAACCACACACTTGATCAAAATCATCCACACACACACACCACCACCTGCTAACAAAGCCTCAAACACACACTTGCTCAAAATTTTCTACGTACCAACACCTACTCATAAAACTTCAACCATACACTTGCTCACAATCATCCAGACCCCAGCAACTGTTCATAAATACCCACCTACACACTTTGGAGTTTTATGACCACCTGACCAGATGCCAGGGTCAACACAGGTGGTCTTTACGGGGCCGCTGAGCTGGTAGCCAGGGTCACATGCAAACTCACACCTTGTCCCATACTTTGATTTAGAGGTGGTACAAGAGGCAGGGCGCACCTGGCCATGGCGTGGCAATGAAAGTGATGGGCAGAAGATAGCTGTAATCAGGTAAAATGTGATTAAGTGGTGTAGGACGAGTTAAACCATGCCTCGCTGAACGAGGCAAGATATGGAGGACTGACTTATTCAGAGACAAACACATAACAAGGATGAATAAGACTGGTCAGAATATTATATGTCATATATTGTAGTGAACTAGAATCAGGACAACTGTGAGTGAATCAAGGATGCGCAGAAGGATATAATATTGATACAAAGTAATGTTCACATTGTCAATAACCGTAATGTGCTGTAACACCTGTCACTATGTGTTGCTTATAGACTATTCCCAATGGAATATGATGAAATATGCAGACCAGACTTTCTAAGGTGTATATTATTCAATCAACCACTATCATATGACTCAGGTTAAATTAACCGCAGTAGGCATGTTAATCTTTCAATGTAACATCTTTACAGCAACTCACGCTTGCAGTATGCTGAGATGCCATCCCACATTGCAACAGGGAGGCAGGTTCTTGTCTTAGAGCCAACAAGTTGGTAGCCTGGGTCGCAGGTGAAGTGGCACTCAGTGTCCATGGTAAGGTGAGTCTGAGAACACACCATTGTTCCATGTTCCATTGGCTGCAGCTTGGGGCAAGACTTCACTGTCAACCCAACAAGGTAATGTGTTAGTAGCCAGGAATGAAGCTTAGCTTTCTTTGTCTAGCTATTATAAATGATTTTTAGCAAATCAGTTGTATGCAATATGTTGGGAAACTAGGGAGGCTATTAAAAAGAATCTGCAGTCTAAGAGTTACTAAGAGGAGTAACCATTATTGACATAAAAATTTAACTAAGTAAACATTTTGCTTATCTTGAGAATTCATAAAATGGCTGGTTACTAGGGATATATACTATGGGGCAATAACTTAGAAACACGCCACTTTGGAGTACTGACTAACACACTGGGTGTCTCCACCGCTCCACACGCCATCCTCGCCACAAAGTCTAATGGAGGAGCCTTGGAGAGTAAAGCCTGGGTTACAGCGAACACCACAAGCAGCATTAACCACATTGTTGCAGGTGTTGCGCACAAAGTAGCCATTCTCTGGGGGTACCAGCACTGGGCACTGTAACACTGTCAAGGAAAGACCAAGCAAACATGTGAATACCTGCCTGCATCTGCATTCTCCTTATATTTTTTTATATTATCATTATTATTATTTAGTGAAATAAGCCATAAAACTAATTACAAATAATTTGTAAATACAGTACTGAAGTGCTAACATAAATGTCTTAAACGTTTCGTAAGTGAACTCACTCATGCACTGCATGCCGACTTGGTTGTAGCCTCTCTTACAGTAGCACTGCTGAGACGAAGTAGAAGCCTGAACGCTCATCATTTGGGGATCAGGACATGGCTTACATGATGATACATCCCCTGGCCCCTGTGTGTCCTTGTATGTCCCCGCTGGACATGCTGCATCAGAAAATCAAGATGGAAAATATCTCAATATGCATAGTACACACATGTACTCAAGTCTGGTAAAAGTTGATCAAGCTGGCTGTCATATTTAAATGATAAATGTATTGATATTTGCTGTTTAGAAGGATAACTAAACTGTCATATCTGCAAGTCTCTGGCAACACAGTGATAGTGTAAATGATGGTGAAAGCGTTTCTTTTTCAGGTCACCCTGCCTTGGTGGGAGGTGTTAACAAAAAAGTGTATTTAAATTTCAAACTGTGCTTACATGTGTCAAATAATGCATAATTCATAGCACAATCTAATATGAATGATAATTGAATAAATTAACTCTAATTAGGAGACTTAGGCAATTCCTACAGCCTTTTAATAAGACCTCGTTTTAGCTCGAATAATCCAAAAGTTGACCTAGGATTGTGCATCCCGTACTTTACTTAACTCTTCTAATAAGACAACGAGACTGAATCAGGCACTCTCAGTCTTATTACGAGGCTATATTAACTATCTAAGCGTCTTGATTAGACTGAATTTATATCCAGTAATTATTTCTGAAACATGAATGCTATAGATTATGTAATAATAATAATGTAATATAATAATATCTTTACCAGGTATACAGGCCTAGCTGACTTCAGTGACATACTACTCTATAGAAAGCCACTTGTTATGCAGAGCAAATTAGGTTAGTTTTGTCCCAGGATGCGACCTACACCAGTCGACTAACTCCCAGGTACCCATTTTACTGATGGGAAACACAGACAACTGGTGTAAGGTAACACAACCAATGTTTCTACCCTCGCTGGGAATCAAACCCAGACACTTGGTGTGTGAAGTGAGAGTGTTAGTCACCAGGCTTTAACATATACAAACAAAAAATATTGACAATGCAAATGAGTTATAATATGTTAATAACTCAATGGCTGTCTTCCTTTTCAACCAATGTAAATATGTATACTCTTTTATGCAACTGTTTCTTACCATTGGCGTAGGGCAGTGTTATTCACTAATTTTTGCAAGAGAGCCACTTCGGTTAAACACATTGAGAGAGCCACAGCTACTGCAAGTTAGCGTAACTCAACTAAATTAAGTAGTACTGAGCTGCTAGTGCAATATAGTAAATGAGAAAAGTTAGACATGGTAATATTAGCCTGCATATCTTGTTATTGGGCGGCTCGCGAGCCACGCAATGAATACCACTGGCGTAGGGTCAAAATCCAATTCCCAGTTTAGCAAGAATTAGAGAACATAGTTTTAAAACTTTCTGAAATTATGTAGGAATGCCCTAATTAATGTCAGTATATTATTTTTTGTTTGTGATTGGCCCTGCCATGTTGCACATCCCAAAATAAATGTAATAGTTTTGCCAATATGTCCTAAAATAACAATTTTCACTAAAATATAAATGTGCCACTATATAGATAGCATGCTTGTATTCAGAATATTGTGGGGTTTTGCAAAAGGATTGAATCTCCATGTTAGCAACAGTTATTAAGCCACAATACAATTATCTTTAATTTTATTACTTATTTATGCTGCATGACTTGCTTAAATAAATGAACTGAATAACTTGACACTTACGTCTACAGTCGCCTCGGAGCCCTGTGCCATAGTAGCCCTTGCGGCAGGTGCAGGCAAAGTGCCCCGTGTGCGTGCCACAGGTACAAGTGGCATAGGGGTCACAGCAGTAGTCCTCCGCCTGGCATAGCTTGAGGCAAGACCGTGGATCCTGCTCCATTAAGACCCCACTGTGAAGATCTGTAAAGTATGATAAACTATTAATGCAGGAACATGACAGTAATAAAAGCTGGATTATTATTACGTATTATTATTATTATTATTACACCTTGAACTTAAAGTTCTAGATTCCTTTTAATAATTAAAACATTTAAAAATAGTAGTTATGTTTTCAAACTCAACAGTTTACTTTATGGATGGGGCTAGACTATCTAACCAGCCAGGCTGTGGCTCGTACGTTGGTTTGCGTGCAGCCAGCAGTAACAGCCTGATTGATCAGGCTCTGATCCACCAGGAGGCCTGGTCACAGACCAGGCCGCGGGGGCGTTGACCCCCGGAACTCTCTCCAGGTAAACTCCAGGTAAACTAATTTAAATCTATATTCTGCATTAGTATTACAATCAAAACTAAGCACTAAACCCACAAGGTATAAAAACTGGAGCTATTATCTTCTGTCTTATTAATGAATTACAAAACCAACAAGTAGATATGCAAATAAGACACACATGCAACTCTTTGAGTATCACCTTCTCAAGGCTGAGGGACTGATCATCTCAGACCCTCTTTATGTCTTCCACCATCTCCAGTATTATTCTCAGTATGTGACTGATAAAGCCACTGGTTGACAAAACATTTTCAAAATAAGGCTAGCAAAGTGTTGCACATGCATCTTATTTACTAACCTTCTCCCTGCTGCAACATACTTTCATAATCTTAACGTATAAATCCTCTCTTGTGTTCAGTCATGTCTGAAATCTTATAACTCACCTATTTATTAAATACATTACAGTATGTGAAGACTTAGAACTATAGCATTTAATACAATTTATTATAATCTTAGGGAAACGCTTAAATCCATAAGTATCATATAACACCAAGAGAATTGATAAGTTAAATAGGTTTGCTTGTAAAGGGAAGCTAACTCCAATTTCAAGGGGCAAAAGTCCTTTGCTAGCATCAAGGCACCCCAATGAAAAGAACAACTACAATATATATAATGCAAATTATAGGTGTTAATACTGTACCCTCATGTAGAGCTCTTCTGGCCAGAGCCTCAAACTCTTCAAAGGAGTCCAGGATATAGGAATGTTCCTCCTTTGGCACCGATGCCATATCATACAACTCCTGAAAAATTACATAAAACACATTAGTAAACTAATATATATAGACAGCAATTGTGACCTACTGTTGTTGACAAAACCCTAATGGAAATAAGTCGCTTTGACTTTTTGGGGTTATTCTATGTAATTTACACATGTTACTATGTTTGGTAATTTGTGTTATCATGGGGAGCACTAAATCCATAGGGATTATAAAGTGCCTGGGGGGGATGGATGGCATTCAGGGTTAATTCAGGGAATTGAAGCACAAATCCATTTCCTTTGATCAAGAGCCCCTCACCAGTATCAAGGAACCTCCCTTGAGGGGATAATTTGTGTAACTGTATTTATGTGTACCTGTACCTAAATAAATTTATGAAAAAATACTATTTGCATCCTTTTGTAAGCTTAAGTGCCATTGTTATGACCTCTGTACTCACAACACATGCACAGTTTAAAAAGTGGGTATGACAGGGCTCCAGAGGTCAAAAACTAAGTTTTGGTAGTGTTGATTACAACAGGGCCAGGAGCTGTGTCTCGACCCCCTCCCCCACACAGGCAACTCTGGGTAATTAACTATTACAAGTAATTAATTACAGCTTATGAAGTAAATTACAAAAAAGCAATTTAAAGTTTTTATTTAGATGAAGACAATATTTAAAATTAAACTGTGGCAAAGTTAAATTAAAATATTCCCAACACATAATAAAAAAAATGGGATAATGACCCAGAAAAAAAATAAGAGAAATTGTCTTATTTCTCTAAAGATTTTTCACTTACAATAATAAATTTTCCAATAGTCTTGAGGATACTTACACAATACATTATGTAAATTTAACTCAGGATAACCAAATAAAGTCAAAATATATTTCTACAAGATAACCCCCCCCCCTAAAAAAAAAAGTCAAAGTGACTTATTTCCATTAGTCCTGTTAACCTTCGTCTACTACAGGTCATTCGTACCTTTTTTTTTCATTTCACTGACGATGTTTCCTAGTAGTTATCACCACCAAGGTCACTAGCACTGACCTTCAACCCCAAAATACAGACCAAAATAAGTTGTCTAGGTCAGCACCATGTTACCCTCAGGTCAACCATTGAAATCTGACAATAATTCGTCTTTTGGTAACAAATAATACAAATATTTACAAGGTTATTTATACTGAGTGTGTGTAAGTCATTGATGACCCGGTGTGTGTGAATTAAATATTAATTAAGTGTCCAGGAAGACAAATATGACCAATTAAAGGCAACTGAGAGAGAGTAACATAGCTAATTACCGTCACACACACACCCTAAGGTTTCCAAGTCTGTTCTTTGTAAATTATGAAGTATATTAGTGTATTAAATGCCAGGAAATTGTATAGTAAAATTACAGATCCACCTGTGGATTCCATCATACACTGATATTCAAATATATGAGAACTTTTGAGTTGGAAAGGTTATGTCTTGAAGGAGACAGTCCTTTGATAGTTTAATAGTATTTTTGCCTTTAATAATATCTTTATTTACTACAAGTACAAAGTCTAGCTGACATCAATGACATACTACTATGTAGAAAGCTGGTTATGCTGAGCATTTCGGGCAAATTAGGTCAGTTTTGTCCCAGGATGCGACCCACACCAGTCCACTAATACCCAGGTACCCATTTTACTGATGGGTGAACATAGACAACCGGTGTAAAGAAACACTCCCAATGTTTCTACCCTCGCTGGGAATCGAACCCAGACTTCGCCGTGTGAAGCGAGAGCTTTAACTACCAGGCCACGGGCGACGAGCAGCCAGGCGTCTGTGTTGGTTCCTTGGTTGAAGAATATGACATTTGTGCAACATTTGGGAATCTTTAATGAGGAAACGTTTCGCCGGCCAGTGAAAGATGAGGTAGTCAGTCCCTCAGCCTGGAGATGACATCAACTCCAGCCTGAGGGACTGACTACATCATCTTCCATTGTTCTTCTCTGTATTGGACTGAAGAGGTCACTACTAGCTGGCAAAACGTTTCCTCAATAAACATTCTCAAATGCTACATGTCTCATTCTTCACCTTGTAGGTTTTATAAAAATCTACAAGTAATAATATATTTGAAATTATCAATTTAAGTATCAAGTGTATACAGACAGCTGACTTTTAATACCAATTTTAGGAAACAATCTTTATTGTGTACAAGTGAAATACAGCCTTAATTAAGTACCCTTGTGTAGGTGATGAGACTTTACACCTAACAAATTAATTAACTTTTGTAAATATAAGTTTATTTAGGCACAGGTACACATAAGTACAATTATCATACATAGTGTAAATTACCTACGATAACCCAAAAAAGTCAAAGTGACTTGTATCCATTGTTTTAAGAAAATTTTATATATTTTTCAAACTAATTTTTTGTATCTCTCATTATTTAAATTTGTTTTCGGGGTCCCTTTACAAACATTACTTTTACTGACCTTGACATTTCCATTGCGTATACCGAAGGTGAAGATCCTGACGCCCCTGGCTTGAAGGAAGGCAGCAGCTGGCCTGGGGTCACCACCATTGCTGTAGCCATCTGTCACTAGGAACACTGCCTTCACTGCATCCTGTCTGGCCAGGGCTATCACGCTCTGTTGTACCCAGAAGGTTAAGTTAGGAAACAGGACAAGTGTTTCCTGACGTGGGTCAGGATGACCAAAAGCTGGAGCTTTTGGTTATCTGACCAGCAGCTGGAGCTTTTGGTTATCTGACCAGCAGCTGGAGCTTTTGGTTATCTGACCAGCAGCTGGAGCTTTTGGTTATCTGACCAGCAGCCAGAGCTTTTGGTCATCTGACCAGCAGCTGGAGCTTTTGGTCATCTGACCAGCAGCTGGAGCTTTTGGTCATCTGACCAGCAGCTGGAGCTTTTGGTTATCTGACCAGCAGCTGGAGCTTTTGGTCATCTGACCAGCAGCTGGAGCTTTTGGTCATCTGGCCAGCAGCTGGAGCTTTTGGTCATCTGACCAGCAGCTGGAGCTTTTGGTCATCTGACCAGCAGCCAGAGCTTTTGGTCATCTGACCAGCAGCTGGAGCTTTTGGTCATCTGACCAGCAGCTGGAGCTTTTGGTCATCTGACCAGCAGCTGGAGCTTTTGGTTATCTGACCAGCAGCTGGAGCTTTTAGTTATCTGACCAGCAGCCAGAGCTTTTGGTCATCTGACCAGCAGCTGGAGCTTTTGGTTATCTGACCAGCAGCTGGAGCTTTTGGTCATCTGACCAGCAGCTGGAGCTTTTGGAAATCTGACCAGCAGCTGGAGCTTTTGGTTATCTGACTAGCAGCCGGAGCTTTTGGTCATTTGACCAGCAGCTGGAGCTTTTGATTATCTGACCAGCAGCTGGAGCTTTTGGTCATCTGACCAGCAGCTGGAGCTTTTGGTTATCTGACCAGCAGCCAGAGCTTTTGGTCATCTGACCAGCAGCTGGAGCTTTTGGTCATCTGGCCAGCAGCTGGAGCTTTTGGTCATCTGACCAGCAGCTGGAGCTTTTGGTCATCTGACCAGCAGCCAGAGCTTTTGGTCATCTGACCAGCAGCTGGAGCTTTTGGTCATCTGACCAGCAGCTGGAGCTTTTGGTCATCTGACCAGCAGCTGGAGCTTTTGGTTATCTGACCAGCAGCTGGAGCTTTTAGTTATCTGACCAGCAGCCAGAGCTTTTGGTTATCTGACCAGCAGCCAGAGCTTTTGGTCATCTGACCAGCAGCTGGAGCTTTTGGTCATCTGACCAGCAGCTGGAGCTTTTGGTTATCTGACCAGCAGCTGGAGCTTTTGGTTATCTGACCAGCAGCCAGAGCTTTTGGTCATCTGACCAGCAGCTGGAGCTTTTGGTCATCTGGCCAGCAGCTGGAGCTTTTGGTCATCTGACCAGCAGCTGGAGCTTTTGGTCATCTGACCAGCAGCTGGAGCTTTTGGTCATCTGACCAGCAGCTGGAGCTTTTGGTCATCTGACCAGCAGCTGGAGCTTTTGGTCATCTGACCAGCAGCTGGAGCTTTTGGTCATCTGACCAGCAGCTGGAGCTTTTGGTCATCTGACCAGCAGCTGGAGCTTTTAGTCATCTGACCAGCAGCTGGAGCTTTTGGTCATCTGACCAGCAGCTGGAGCTTTTGGTCATCTGACCAGCAGCTGGAGCTTTTGGTCATCTGACCAGCAGCTGGAGCTTTTGGTTATCTGACCAGCAGCTGGAGCTTTTAGTTATCTTACTGAGCCTTCCTCTGGCCTACCACTCCACCTTTTAAAAATTAAGGTTATATTATAACCACGCTAAGCAGTGTACAAGTCTAACTACCCCACGGAACGTGGCAGGTTCAAAACCACGTTTTTAAGATACTGAACAAACGCTAGGTTAGTAAATAAAAGATATATTTTATCAGAGAACGTGATCAAGGTCCCAGGATCAAAACGTTTTCTAATGAATAACCTAGTGTTTGCTCACGTGTCTTTTTAACTTCTCAGTATTCATTACCAAGGTTTAAGAGGCAGGGCCATACACAGCTTTAAGAATAGGCATGATAGGGCTAGTGAAGCCAGGAGAGCTAGCCCAGCAGTGATCAGTTGAGAGGCTGGGCATGGAGCTGTGGCACCTAGCATATAACTGGGATTAAACATGTCATCCCGCACCGTGGATTGAAGTATGGCACCTGACACTAATCTGGCACTGAAATATTGTACTTGTTACTTATCTGGGACTGAAACATGGAACCTGTCACTAATCTAGGATTACCTGGCCTTCCTCTGTTTTGTGGATATATAGCTATGCAAGGCAGAGGGTCTTTTGCCTCAGTTTCTATCTTAATTTTTAACCACTGTCTGGCGAAACGTCTTCTAATGAAGATACTT
Source organism: Cherax quadricarinatus (assembly GCF_038502225.1). Taxonomy (NCBI): domain Eukaryota; kingdom Metazoa; phylum Arthropoda; class Malacostraca; order Decapoda; family Parastacidae; genus Cherax; species Cherax quadricarinatus. Next base: position 17,345,334 of record NC_091370.1, read on the forward strand.
CCAATGAAGTATACCCAAGTGTGCAACACTTGGGTATACCTACTTGGTATACCCAAGTGTCGCACACGTGTCTAATTTATCAACTTGTCAGTTCTCTGAGCCATTCATCTACAATACCCAGGTGTTGTATACGTGTCTTAATTCTTTGCTGAAAATATAGCACCTAGGACTCACCGGGGACCGAAACATGCCAATTGGCTCTCAATTGAACCTGAAATATGGCAGTTAATACTCACTTTAGACGGAAGTATGGAGTCTAGTATTTACTTGGGTGGATAAAAACACAAATGCAGTGTAATGTGGTCATTTATTAACGTTTCGCCCACTTATTGGGCTTTATCAAGGAGCCTGAAACGTGGCGCCTAGCACTCACCTGGAACTGAAAGACGACACCTAACTTGGATTAAACCATGGCAAATATGGTACTGACCTGAGCCTCGAGCATGGCACCGAGGGTGTAAGTGCCACCACCCGAGTATTTGATCCTGGGTAGCTCCTGTTCCAGTAAAGAACACTTGTGGTTCTCCTCGGAGGCCTGGGTCACGTGGTCAATGTGGCGGATGACCTGACGTATGAAATATATGTCTGAGTAACCAATACAACCAGGGTTGAGTTTAGATTTTTATTTGGCCCTTTAAAGGAGGTCCCTTGATGTTGGTGAAGGTTTGTTGGTCCAAGGAATTGGCGCTGCCTTCCCCTTCCTTAGATCAAATTTGAATACCTCCCATTCACACCTTTGCTAGAAGTTTGAAACCAATCAGAAGAAGCATTTTCCAGCTATTGCTTGGAAAATACCGCACCATTTCAAAAATAACATTGAAAAACTGACACACACTCCAATGACAATCCCAATTTGCTGTATATCAGAAGCGGCTTTCTCAAACAGAAACCAAAATTTGGAATGACCTATATACAAGTTAATAAAGGGCATCTGCACATGCCAGTAGTTTCATGAACCTTTCCCTAGTTAGAATATACCGGCGTTAAAAATCTGAAGTTTATAAAGAAAAAATTTTGGGCATACCTAGTGAGAGTATTATTTAAAGTAATTCAGTCAAAGCAATTCTTAAAGTTTTACTTAGCATTTTTTTGCATGTTTTAGTCACCTAAGATTTTTTGTAGATCCTAAACTATGTTGTAGGCACTCAGAATATTGCAAGGCCTTAGGCACTGTGCCTACTGTGTATAGTGAATAACCTGGCATTTCATACTTTTTGGAGGCTTTTATATGTAATTCTAGTATTTTTTATATTTTACCTGGGAAGGTTATCATATTTTTTTGTTACAAGTTAAAAGTGAAAGACATGTAACTCCTAGAAGGTGTATTGTGCAGGTGGTTTTTCTAAGTGGGTGAGGCTCAATGGGGCATGTCAGGAGCTAAGTGGTAGACAGAGAACTGCTGGACGTGAGGCTGACCACGTCCCCGAGTCTCACCCGGTACCATAACTGCTGTAATGGCACTTATGGATACCCTGTGTCTCCCTGATGGCTTTGATAGCGACAGAGATTAAGCCTGTTATTACCTTTAACACTCTCGGATTTTGACTTCCAGTACTATTATCATGACTAATTCTATATAAGCGTTTATATCTTCTAGTTTATCTTAATATATCTAAGAAACATATTCACAGTTTTCCAAATGATGAGTGTCTTGCAATCTTCGTATCGTTGCACAATTCTACTCTCGTCCCTCTTACCCACATAACCCATCACTACACTCCTGTTCTCACGTCATATTCCCTCTCTCTCTACCAGATAACCATAGGAGAGATTACTTCGTTACATTCCCGAACATGTTACATTATAGTACTCGTAATCATGTTGACCTCTGATGGTCCTCTATAATCCGTGTGGGATTTTGTAGTGACTTTCTCAAGGTTTTCCCTTCCTGTAGTCTACCTGGAGGGAATTCCGGGGATCAACGTCCCCGCGGCCCGGTCCACGACCAGGTCTCCCGGTGGATCAGGGCCTGATCAACGAGGCTGTTACTGCTGGCCGCACGTAATCCAACGTACGAACCACAGCCCGGCTGATCCGGCACCGTCTTTAGGTATCTGTCCAGCTCCCTCTTGAAGACAACCAGGGGTCTTCCCGTAATGCCCCTTATTGCTGGTGGGAGGCTGTTGAACAGTCTTGGGCCCCGGACACTTATTGTGTTTTCTCTTAGTGTACCAGTGACGCCCCTACTTTTCACTGGGGGTATGTTGCATCGCCTGCCAAGTCTTTTGCTTTCGTATGGAGTGATTGCTGTGTGCATATTAGGGACCAGTCCTTCCAGAATCTTCCAGGTGTAGATTATGATATATCTCTCTCGCCTGCGCTCTAGTGAGTACAAGTCAAGTGCTTCCAGGCGCTCCCAGTAGTTAAGGTGTTTGATGGAACTTATACGTGCAGTAAAGGTTCTCTGTACATTCTCTAGCTCTGCAATTTCACCTGCCTTGAATGGGGATGTTAATGTACAGCAGTATTCCAGCCTAGAAAGAATAAGTGATTTAAAAAGGATCATCATTGGCTTAGCATCTCTTGTCTTGAATGTTCTCATTATCCATCCTATCAGTTTCCTAGCAGATGTGATAGTGGCATTGTTGTGATCCTTGAAGGTGAGATCCTCTGACATTACCACTCCCAGGTCTCTCACATTACTTTTCATCTTTATTGTGTGATTGGAGTTTGTAGTATACTCAGTTCTAGTTATTATTTCCTCCAGTTTTCCATAACGGAGTAGTTGGAATTTGTCTTCATTGAACATCATATTGTTCTCCGTTGCCCATTGGAAAACTTGGTTTATATCTTCTTGGAGGTTAACAGTGTCCTCAATGGATGACACTCTCATGCAAATCCTAGTATCGTCTGCAAAAGATGATACAGCGTTGTGGTTTACATCTCTGTCTATGTCTGATATGAGAATAAGGAACAGGATAGGTGCGAGTACTGTGCCTTGTCGGACAGAGCTCTTCACTATGGTAGTATCTGATTTAACTCTGTTTACCACTACTCTTTGTGTGCGATTGGTTAAAGGATATTGTATTTTTTTATGATACTTGGAATTATCTTCACTAATATATTCCCCGAAACTTATTAGAAAACTGGCTAATAAGTAACTATGGTTGAATTGCATTTTTCATAGATAAAACAGCAACATTCAAGAAATTCGTCTACAGATTTTGGGAAACACAAACCACACATATTCATCCATGGAGGAAATTTGATTACTTCTCATTCCTCAGACGCTGAATGCCCCCGTGAATGTAATAGCAATAATAATATACACTGGAAGACCTGTGGCTTCTACCTACCTTGCTCTTACTGGAGAAGGTGATGACGGCGACTCGGGTCTGGTTGTAAGAAACAGCGAAGTCTGCCAGCAGTTTCTTGACAAACTTGATCTCGTTGAAGAAATTCTCGGCCCCCACCGACGCTGAGGAGTCAACCAGGAACACCAACTCAATCTTCTGGTTGGGAACCTGTATCACACATGCTTTTTTTAAAAAGGGCACTCATACTCTTGGAAATAAGTCATGCTGCTTGACTTTGGAAAAAAAATGTGGTTGAATTAGCTTTCACTGATGCTTTTGTTCCATGGAAATAGAACTGTTCTCCTCTTCCTTGGATTGAACTTTATTATCTAACATTCCCCCAGGGACTGACTCCTACAGGTTTTATCTACCGAGTGTGTCTTATGTAACGACCTAGTAACCTTCGAGCGGGTCGATTCACAGTTCCTAATCCCACCGATATGTTCCTACCCATTTAACTAATTTGGTTATTGGCGGTTAAATAAACTCAAATTATCGTAGCACAGCCTAGAATAATCAGGAAACAGGGCAGTTTTCTCTTGACGTAAATGTGTAAAAAAAACTAGAGGAATGCCAGAGTGACGTAAGATGTGATGTGGGAAGTTCCAAACATTAATCTTTTAATGAGTGCCAACGTAGATGTAATGTTAGTTGACTTTATAGCGAAATGTGATCAAGGAGATATTGAATTTGCAGGAGCTGGCACTGACAGCGAGGTTGTTGACACTACTTACACACACACACACACACACACACACACACACACACACACACACACACACACACACACACACACACACACACACACACACACACACACACACAACTAACACACACACACACCTCTATATATATTATTTTGTTCCTTGAAGGATGGGGGGGGATGTGATGCAAGTTAAGCACTCTTCGTCCGAGGAATTGGAGCTTTTCTCTTGTATTAAACCTTATTGCCTTCCATTTCCAGGGTGCTGTTATGACCCCTGTGAGTTTAGCGCTTCCCCGTGATTATCTTAATAGCAATTCTCATTTTCTTGCAAACTAGCGCAAACATGAATACAATGGGGTGTGAACCTGTAGTCTCTTAGTTGGGTCATGTGAAGACGGTTTCAGGGATCAGCGCCCCCGAGGCCCGGTCCCAGACCTGGCATCCTGGTTGATGACCTGATCAACCAGGCTACTGGTGCTAGCCGCACACAGTCCATGAAACACCACAGCCTAGCTGATCAGGAACTAGCTTCAGGAACTTATCCGACTCCCTGTTAAAGACAACCAAGGGTCTGTTGCTAATTCCTCTTATATATGAAGGGAGAGTGTTGAAAAAGGTCTTGGTCCCTTTACATTAATTAATTTATTTTTTAGTGTACTGATTGCACCCGTTTTTCACTGGAAGTATTCTCCACTAATTGTCAAACCTCGTGGTCTCGTATGGAGTGATATCGCTGTGTAGATTTGGGACCAGTCCGTCCAGGATTTTCCAAGTATAAATTATAATGTATCATTCCCGTCTACATTTTAAGGAGTATAGTTCAAGGAACTTCAAGTGTTCCCAACAATTTAGATGCCTGGATGAATTTATACGAGTAGTGACAGTTTTCTGTCCATTCTCCAGTTCTGCTATTTCACTGCCTTAAAAGGCACTAATGTACAGCAGTATTGCAGTCTAGTGAGAACAAGTGACTTAACTTATCCAATATTATAAATATGAATATGATAAGAGTTAACAATGCAAAGATATAAGATTAAACTACGTCGTTCCCCGCCACCGGTCAAGGCACCTGTTGTGAGATATTCAAGTTGACATTTAATGTTGAGACTGACCCCGAGTCTTGTTCCTTCTCCTCTCCTCCTCCAGGATACGTCAAGTGTACTTCTTCAGGATACCTGCAATTTACTAAGCTGTGGTTTAAGCTGACTGTGGTTTACCTTAAACTATGGTAATAGTGATTTATAATAATATAAGCAATAACAGTAATAATAATAATACGCTGATAATAAAACGCCATATACAAGGATATACACAGCGAGGTGTGTTTGTTTCAGTATACCTGGAGAGAGTTCCGGGGGTCAACGCCCCCAGGGCCCGGTCTGTGACCAGGCCTCATGATGGATCAGCACCTGAGAGTTTAGTTTTTATTTTAGGGATTACAGTATTAGTGTGTTCAGGTACAAGTACACATAACTACAGTTACATAAATTATCATACATAGCAGCACATGTGAAGATTACCCAGGATAACCCAGGAAAGTCAAAGTGACTTACTACCACTGACTGGTGAACAGATTACATGCAGCCTCAATGACCCTCGTGTAGTAGACAGGCTTAAACCCCATTAACCAACCACTATAAAATGCTGATAGAAATCACTATATATTTATACAAACACTATACACACTGGTATAAATACTGTACACACTGATGTTATATATTATACATGTTGATATAAGAGAAAGAAAAGCGGTAGAGAATGACTAAAACAGAAAGTCCTCTAGTACTTGTGGTACAGACGGTGACAGATGTTAGGTTAATGTGATGACCACTCCACCACCACCACACCACTCCACCACACCTCTCCACCAAAACCACTCCACACTACCAGACCCCTCGTTATCCGGCTACTCCATTATCCAACCACTCCATTATCTTACAGTACACCAGGCCGCGAGGCCGTTGACCCTCGGAAGCATCCTTCAGGCATCCTTCAGCTTCTCTTCATAAGAACATAAGAAGGAACACTGCAGCAGGCCTACTGGCCCATACCTGGAGGTTATTCCGGGGATCAACGCCCCCCGGGGCCCGGTCCATAACCAGGCCTCCCGATGGATCAGAGCCTGATCAACTAGGCTGTTACTGCTGGCCGCACGCAGTCCAATGCATGTCTTTTTCTTCATCTTGTCGGTATCACCATACCATTTACTTTCATAACGGTTAAATATAGTTAGGTTTTACTCTCACTATACACGGTAACTATTATATAAGAATAGGTAGCAGCACACTGCTGATATATACAATTTTGCTAGAAGAAAAATATTTCAACTACCTGGAGGTTACCTGGAGGTTATTCCGGGGATCAACGCCCCCGCGGCCCGGTCCACGACCAGGCCTTCCGATGGATCAGGGCCTGATCAACTAGGCTGTTACTGCTGGCCGCACGCAGTCCGACGTACGAGCCACAGCCCGGCTGATCCGGCACTGACTTTAGGTATCTGTCCAGCTCTCTCTTGAAGGCAGCCAGGGGTTTATTGGCAATTCCCCTAATGCTTGATGGGAGGCTGTTGAACAGTTTTGGGCCCCGGACACTTATGGTGTTTTCTCTTAGTGTACCAATGGCGCCCCTACTTTTTATTGGCGGCATTTTGCATCGCCTGCCCAGTCTTTTACTTTCGTAGGGAGTGATTTCTGTGTGCAGATTTGGGACCATTCCTTCCAAGATTTTCCAAGTGTAGATTATGATATATCTCTCCCTCCTGCGTTCCAACGAGTACAAGTCAAGTGCTTTCAAGCGTTCCCAGTAGTTAAGGTGCTTGACAGAACTTATACGTGCGGTAAAGGATCTCTGTACACTCTCTAGATCTGCGATTTCACCTGCTTTGTATGGAGATGTTAATGTACAGCAGTATTCCAGCCTAGAGAGAACAAGTGATTTGAAAAGGATCATCATGGGCTTGGCATCTCTCGTTTTGAAAGTTCTCATTATCCATCCTATCATTTTCTTTGCACGTGCGATCGTGGCACTGTTGTGATCCTTGAAAGTGAGATCCTCAGACATTACTACTCCCAGGTCCCTTACATTATTTTTCCGCTCTATTGTATGGCCGGACTCAGTAGTATACTCTGTTCTAGTTATTATCTCCTCCAGTTTTCCATAACGGAGTAGTTGGAATTTGTCCTCATTGAACATCATATTGTTTACCGTGGCCCACTGGAAAACTTTGTTTATATCTTCTTGGAGGTTAACCGCGTCCTCAGCAGATGACAGCCTCATGCAGATCCTAGTATCATCCGCAAAGGATGATACGGTGCTGTGGTGTATATCTCTGTTTATGTCTGATATGAGGATAAGGAATAAGATGGGGGCGAGTACTGTGCCTTGTGGAACAGAGCTCTTCACTATGACAGCCTCCGATTTAACTCTGTTGACCACTACTCTTTGTGTTCGATTTGTTAGGAAGTTGAAGATCCATCTCCCCACTTTCCCAGTTATTCCTTTAGCACGTATTTTATGGGCTATTACGCCATGATCGCATTTGTCAAATGCTTTTGCAAAGTCTGTGTATATTACATCTGCATTCTGATTTTCTTCCAGTGCATCCAAGGCCATGTCATAGTGATCCAGTAGTTGTGAGAGGCAGGAGCGACCTGCCCTGAACCCATGTTGCCCTGGATTGTGCAGATTTTGGGAATCCAGGTGATTTGCAATCCTGCTTCTTAGCACTCTTTCAAAGATTTTTATGATGTGGGACGTCAGAGCTATTGGTCTATAGTTCTTAGCTAATGCTTTGCTGCCACCTTTATGGAGCGGGGCTATATCCGTTGTTTTAAGTGACTGTGGAATTTCACCCATGTCCAAGCTCCTCCTCCATATTTTTCCTTGAAGCCGTTTTATTTACTTCTCCAAGGCTATGGGTCATGAGTTACACCAGGGACGGGTCCCTTATTTTGTCTTATCTTAGGGTTAAGGGAGGCAGGGATAGGGATATAAGGGGAGAAAGAAGGGTATTGATGGGAGGCGGGAGAGA